>NC_056444.1:9437343-9442343 GCF_018296145.1 Oncorhynchus tshawytscha
CTCTCATCTCTCTCCTTCCCTCCTCCTCTCATCTCTCTCTCCTCCCCTCCTCCTCTCATCTCTCTCCTCCCCTCCTCATCTCATCTCTCTCTCCTTCCCTCCTCCCCTCATCTCTCCTCCCCTCCTCTCATCTCTCTCTCCTCTCCTCCTCCTCTCATCTCTCTCCTCTCGTCTCTCTCCTCACCTCCTCATCTCTCTCCTCCCCTCATCTCTCTCCTCCCCTCCTCCTCTCATCTCTCTCCTCCCCTCCTCCTCTCATCTCTCCTCCCCTCCTCATCTCATCTCTCTCCTCCCCTCCTCTTCTCATCTCTCTCTCCTCCCCTCCTCCTCTCATCTCTCTCTCCTCCCCTCCTCCTCTCATCTCTCTCTCCTCTCCTCCTCCTCTCATCTCTCTCCTCCCCTCCTCCTCTCATCTCTCTCCTCCCCTCCTCCTCTTATCTCTCTCCTCCCCGCCTCCTCTCATCTCTCTCTCCTCCCCTCCTCCTCTCATCTCTCTCCTCCCCTCCTCCTCTCATCTCTCTCTCCTCCCCTCCTGTTGATGGGGAAAGCAGGGCTGTGCTGTTCTTTTCACCATCGATCCACCCTGACAGGCAGGATAGGAGAGCACACACACACACACACACACACACACACAAACACACACACACACACACACACACACACACACACACACACAGGCAGAAGAGAGCAAACATTGTTAATTGTTTCCCTCCTGCTCACAAAGCACCAGAGGAACATACACCACTCATCTCTGATTGGGTGATGGACCATGCACCACTCATCTCTGATTGGGTGATGGAACATGCACCACTCATCTCTGATTGGGTGATGGAACATGCACCACTCATCTCTGATTGGGTGATGGAACATGCACCACTCATCTCTGATTGGGTGATGGAACATGCACCACTCATCTCTGATTGGGTGATGGAACATGCACCACTCATCTCTGATTGGGTGATGGAACCATCGCTGATTGGGTGATGGAACATGCACCACTCATCTCTGATTGGGTGATGGAACATGCACCACTCATCTCTGATTGGGTGATGGACCATGCACCACTCATCTCTGATTGGGTGATGGTTTTATTGCAGCACGTAACCAGATTATGTTGGTCAATGTGACGTGCCATTCTGACATTGTTGTTTCCCTGTACCAGAAGAGGAATGGCACCTGTGTGCGTGTGTGCGTGCGTGTGTGTGTGCGTGTGTGTGCATGTGTGCGTGTGTGTGTGCGTGTGTGCGTGCGTGTGTGCGTGCGTGCGTGTGTGTGTGTGCGTGTGTGTGCATGTGTGCGTGTGTGTGCGTGTGTGTGTGTGTGTGTGTGTCCATGTGACAAACCATGTTTCTTTGCAACATTCTGAGCAGCAGTGGTCAATGTGAACAGAGGAACCAAACAGGTTGAAACAGGTGATCACAGAAACCACACAGTGACTGAGTGCTATGCCACTGTGTAATCCACAGTGTGTAATCCACAGGCTTTGTTTTGAATGGGGTCTTCCTGCCTGCTGGGACAGAGCCCTCGCAGGACTACCCCCTACACCAGAGAGTAAAACAAAGCCTGCTGGGGTTTGTAAAGCTTGCTGACCTGGGGGTTTATTTAAAGGGCTGCAATGTTCAGAATGTTGTGTACTGGAGATAGAAATGCAGAGCTGGTACGGTTTGTAAATAACGAGGCCAATATACAGTAACAGGAACTCAGGTCTGCTCTACTGAATGAAGGTGCATCCCCTTGGAAGCTCCAATTAACCACAATCCACATCCATCTGCAGCCCTGAGTCATTGGCCCTGAGTATTGAGCCCTGAGCCCTTGTTCACTGAGCCCTTGGCCCCTGAGCCCTTGGCCCCTGAGCATTGAGTCCTGAGCCCTTGTTCACTGAGCCCTTGGCCCCTGAGCCCTTGGCCCCTGAGCATTGAGCCCTTGGCTCCTGAGCATTGTGGCCTTGGCCCATGAGCCCTTGGCCCCTGAGCCCTTGGCCCCTGAGCATTGAGCCCTGTGCACTTAGCCCCTGAGCATTGAGCCCTTGGCCCCTGAGCCCTTGGCCCCTGAGAATTGAGCCCTGAGCTCTTGGCACTGAGACCTTGGCCCCTGAGCCCATGGCCCCTGAGCATTGCGCCCTTGGTCCCTGAGCATTGAGCCCGTGGCCCCTGATCCCTTGGCCCCTGAGCATTGAGCCCTTGGCCCCTGAGCATTGAGTCCTGAGCCCATGGCCCCTGAGCATTGAGCCCTTGGCGCCTGAGCATTGAGCCCTTGGCCCCTGAGCATTTTTCCCTTGGCCCATGAGCCCTTGACCCCTGAGCCCTTGGCCCCTGAGCATTGAGCCCTGAGCACTTGGTCCCTGAGCTTTGAGCCCTGAGCTCTTGGCCCCAGATTATCGAGCCCCTGAGCCCTGAGCATTGAGCCATGAGGCCTTGGCCCCTGAGCATTGAGCCCTTGGCCCCTGATTATTGAGCCCTGAGCATTGAGCCCTGAGCAGGAGGAGCAGGGAAGGTTGGCGTACCTTATGTAAGCAAACGGTGAATGAGGAAAATGTCTGGCCTGTGGAGTTATCCCTGTCAATCACACTCTGTCTGCCTCACTCACTATACCTGCACATAGACGTAGTGAGCAACGGAAGCTCACAGATCATTAGCATAAGTTAAACGCGCACACGCACACGCACACGCACACACACACACACACACACACACACACACACACACACACACACACACACACACACACACACACACACACACACGCACACCATACCTGCACAGAAATACAATTAGCGGGTGTAGATCACAATGCCTGCACCTGTAACCCACCTGAAACCCATTAGCCACACACACTTCCCTGGGGGGGGGGCTGCTACATCCCTGCATTCCTGAAGGAGTTTGTCTCACGCTGTCAAGAGTTCTGGCCTCTCCCTCTATCTCTCTCTCCCTGTCTTTCCCTCTCTCTCTCATTCTGTCTCATTAATCAACATCACACGGTAACAGCCCTGCAGGCCTCTGTGGCGAAGCGCGACTGAACACATACCTCTCCACGCCACCACGCTCGTACATAAATAACACGAGCACAAAGAATGGCCAACGCCCTGGGAAATCAGGTGCCTGTGTGTACGTGTTGTTCTTGTGTGCGTGTGTTTAGTGTGTACGTGTGTTCTTGTGTGTGTTTAGTGTGTACGTGTGTTCTTGTGTGCGTGTGTTTAGTGTGTACGTGTGTTCGTGCGTGTGTGTTTAGTGTGTAAGTGCGCACTTGCGTGTTTGTTTAGTGTGTAAGTGCGCACTTGCGTGTGTGTTTAGTGTGTACGTGTGTTCTTGCGTGTGTGTTTAGTGTGTAAGTGTGTTCTTGCGTGTTTGTTTAGTGTGTACGTGTGTTCTTGCGTGTTTGTTTAGTGTGTACGTGTGTTCTTGCGTGTGTTTAGTGTGTACGTGTGTTCGTGCGTGTGTTTAGTGTGTACGTGTGTTCATGCGTGTGTTTAGTGTGTACGTGTGTTCTTGCGTGTGTTTAGTGTGTACGTGTGTTCTTGCGTGTGTTTAGTGTGTACGTGTGTTCTTGCGTGTGTTTAGTGTGTACGTGTGTTCATGCGTGTGTTTAGTGTGTACGTGTGTTCTTGCGTGTGTTTAGTGTGTGCGTGTGTTCATGCGTGTGTTTAGTGTGTACGTGTGTTCATGCGTGTGTTTAGTGTGTACGTGTGTTCTTGCGTGTGTTTAGTGTGTACGTGTGTACTGCCTCTGTCAACCTCAACCGTTGACAGAGGCAGAAGTTTCTCACTCATTTCTGGGTTATTCTGTCAACATGTGGTCTGTTCATTACTGTCTGCATTGTCGGGATTGAACAGTGAGTGAAGTGTGTGGCTTCACTATCTTATTGTAGCTAATGTTATAATATGGTTGTCTACTCCTGTGTCCTGCCTGAGGCCATGCCCCACAGTTCTCTCTGTCAAGTTGGCTGAAGTCCATCAACAGATCTCAAGAAAAGTCACTTTCCCTCTTTTGAGTTACTAGAGGCCAAATACCTCTGTGGTACCTGGCTATGGAAGGTATACTGTCGTGATCTGAAGTGATCTATCTCTGAGGTGATCTATCCCTGAGGTGATCTATCCCTGAGGTGATCTATCCCTGAGGTGAACTATCCCTGAGGTGAACTATCCCTGAGGTGATCTGTCCCTGAGGTGAACTATCCCTGAGGTGATCTATCCCTGAGGTGAACTATCCCTGAGGTGATCTATCCCTGAGGTGATCTATCCCTGAGGTGAACTGTCCCTGAGGTGAACTGTCCCTGAGGTGAACTGTCCCTGAGGTGAACTATCCCTGAGGTGAACTGAACTGTCCCTGAGGTGAACTATCCCTGAGGTGAACTGAACTATCCCTGAGGTGAACTGAACTATCCCTGAGGTGAACTGAACTATCCCTGAGGTGAACTGTCCCTGAGGTGAACTGAACTATCCCTGAGGTGAACTGAACTATCCCTGAGGTGAACTATCCCTGAGGTGAACTGAACTATCCCTGAGGTGAACTATCCCTGAGGTGAACTGAACTGTCCCTGAGGTGAACTGTCCCTGAGGTGAACTGAACTATCCCTGAGGTGAACTGTCCCTGAGGTGAACTGAACTATCCCTGAGGTGAACTGTCCCTGAGGTGAACTTTCCCTTTAAGTGTAGAATGCTTGTGTGTATTGAATCCAGTGTGCTGTCACCAGGGTAGTGACAGAGTGATGCAGTACAGTGTTGTTGATTGTGTGACCTGGCCTGATAGTGACAGAGTGGTGCAGTACAGTGTTGTTGATTGTGTGACCTGGCCTGATAGTGACAGAGTGTTGTTGATTGTGTGACCTGGCCTGATAGTGACAGAGTGTTGTTGATTGTGTGACCTGGCCTGATAGTGACAGAGTGGTGCTGTGCAGTGTTGTTGATTGTGTGACCTGGCCTGATAGTGACAGAGTGGTGCTGTACAGTGTTGTTGATTGTGTGACCTGGCCTGATAGTGAATCAGACCAGGAGGAATGTTGAA
>NC_056444.1:9447343-9452343 GCF_018296145.1 Oncorhynchus tshawytscha
ACACACACACACACACACACACATACAGAGAGAGAGAGATACGGTACAGTTAGTTAGATTAAAAGCACAGATGCAGAATTCCTGCTAAACCAGAAAGTGACATCACCTCTCGTAGAAAGTGACACGATGACATCAGAGGTCAGAGTTCCTCTCGGCTGTCTTCTATCCACTCAGTAGAGAACATGATGTCTTGTCTGGAAGGTTTGGGATTTATTTAAACATTTACAGTAATTAATTAAAGGTTTATTAAAAGTTATATTTCAGGTTTTGAACTGATCGTGGGTTGCTGCTCAGGTAAACCTGATATAAAATATGCACAAAAGATAGAGGAGTTATTTATATTTTATATGAACGAATAATCACCAATATAAAAACTAGACAGTCAGGGAGAATCGAAAATTCCATAAATGTCATTGGGCCTATTCATTTTGTTATAATGTTTGAGTCACTCAGATAGCATAAGATCAAGGCATAAGCCATGGCAAAATGTGTATAGTTCTAGGAAATTAGGCTTAAAACTGCAAATATCTCAGCCCCATGGCGAAATGTGTAGAATTGCAGAAAATGAGCTTTAAAACAGCCAAACTGTCTCTGCGACCAAGAGGAGGGCCTCTGAAGCTGGCCCTGGCATTGCGCTGTGCCCAGGGTGACTGTGCAGGAAGGTGATAGGAAAACCCACACACCAGTTAGGACACAGTAAATAGTGCACCTGCAGTATCTACCATGTCTGCCAACACGTAGGAGTGCCACTTCAAAAAATCCAAGTCCATAGATTATGATTGGCATTACATCAGGCTTGGCCCGTTGTCTGCTATTGTGGCTGTTTTGAAATGCCCTTAAAATCATTTCTTTATCTTTATTTTTTTAGCTTTGGAAGATTTTAGTTGTGAATCTCACAGGCTGTTTTTTGTTCCCCTTTGCCTTTTAAGACGGTTGAATGTCAGCTTTGTCGATCGTCGTTTCATATTTCTCTATGACTCACCTGTGTGAGCTGCCAGCTACTCTGTCTGTTTACACACTATAGTGATCTGTTGTGGCAGGTTAGAGAGAATGAACCTCATGTCAACCAGAGAGCACACACACACACACACACACACACACACACACACACAATGTTTTCCGAGTGGCCACACCAACGGGTTAATGTTAGAATCCAGAAAGTTTTATTTGAGAGAAACTCCACTAGTTTCAATTAAAGGTCAGTTTAAATGCCATGATTGTGAAAGAAGCCAAGCTAGACAGCTGCAATGAATACGTCCACAAGAGTTATATTTGGTCTTACCATTAGAGTTATATTTGGTCTTACCATTAGAGTTATATTGGCTCTCATCATTAGAGTTATATTTGGTCTTACCATTAGAGTTATATTGGCTCTCATCATTAGAGTTATATTGGCTCTCATCATTAGAGTTATATTGGGTCTCATCATTAGAGTTATATTGGGTCTCATCATTAGAGTTATATTGGGTCTCATCATTAGAGTTATATTGGCTCTCATCATTAGAGTTATATTTGGTCTTACCATTAGAGTTATATTGGGTCTCATCATTAGAGTTATATTGGCTCTCATCATTAGAGTTATATTGGGTCTCATCATTAGAGTTATATTGGGTCTCATCATTAGAGTTATATTGGGTCTCATCATTAGAGTTATATTGGGTCTCATCATTAGAGTTATATTGGGTCTCATCATTAGAGTTATATTGTGTCTCATCATTAGAGTTATATTGGGTCTCATTATTAGAGTTATATTGGTTCTCATCATTGGATATTTCCATTGAAGTAATGTTGGTGGGTGTGGCATGGCTAATTCTCCCCTCACAGACATGAGGCTGGTTTTACTAGAAACTGGGGACTGTTTTAACCATTCTGGCTTTCTGGTGTTAGCCAAGGCCTTTCTGGTGTTAGCCAGGGCCTTTCTGGTGTTAGCCAAGGCCTTTCTGGTGTTAGCCAGGGCCTTTCTGGTGTTAGCCAAGGCCTTTCTGGTGTTAGCCAAGGCCTTTCTGGTATTAGCCTGTTAGCCAAGGCCTTTCTGGTGTTAGCCAAGGCCTTTCTGGTGTTAGCCAAGGCCTTTCTGGTGTTAGCCTGTTAGCCAAGGCCTTTCTGGTGTTAGCCAAGGCCTGTCTGGTGTTAGCCAAGGCCTTTCTGGTGTTAGCCAAGGCCTTTCTGGTATTAGCCTGTTAGCCAAGGCCTTTCTGGTGTTAGCCAAGGCCTTTCTGGTGTTAGCCTGTTAGCCAAGGCCTTTCTGGTGTTAGCCAAGGCCTTTCTGGTGTTAGCCTGTTAGCCAAGGCCTTCCTGGTGTTAGCCAAGGCCTGTCTGGTGTTAGCCAAGGCCTGTCTGGTGTTAGCCAAGGCCTTTCTGGTGTTAGGCAAGGCCTTTCTGGTGTTACCAAGGCCTTTCTGGTGTTAGCCTGTTAGCCAAGGCCTTTCTGGTGTTAGCCTGTTAGCCAAGGCCTTTCTGGTGTTAGCCAAGGCCTTTCTGGTGTTAGCCTGTTAGCCAAGGCCTTTCTGGTGTTAGCCAAGGCCTTTCTGGTGTTAGCTAAGGCCTTTCTGGTTTTAGCCTGTTAGCCAAGGCCTTTCTGGTGTTAGCCAAGGCCTTTCTGGTGTTAGCCTGTTAGCCAAGGCCTTTCTGGTGTTAGCCAAGGCCTGTCTGGTGTTAGCCAAGGCCTGTCTGGTGTTAGCCAAGGCCTTTCTGGTGTTAGCCAAGGCCTTTCTGATGTTAGCCAAGGCCTGTCTGGTGTTAGCCAAGGCCTTTCTGGTGTTAGCCAAAGCCTGTCTGGTGTTAGCCAATGCCTGTCTGGTGTTAGCCAAGGCCTGTCTGGTGTTAGCCAAGGCCTTTCTGGTGTTAGCCAAGGCCTGTCTGGTGTTAGCCTGTTAGCCATGGCCTTTCTGGTGTTAGCCAAGGCCTGTCTGGTGTTAGCCAAGGCCTTTCTGGTGTTAGCCAAGGCCTGTCTGGTGTTAGCCTGTTAGCCATGGCCTTTCTGGTGTTAGCCAAGGCCTGTCTGGTGTTAGCCAAGGCCTGTCTGGTGTTAGCCAAGGCCTTTCTGGTGTTAGCCAAGGCCTGTCTGGTGTTAGACTGTTAGCCAAGGCCTTTCTGGTGTTAGCCAAGTTCTGTCTGGTGTTAGCCTGTTAGCCAAGGCCTGTCTGGTGTTAGCCTGTTAGCCAAGGCCTTTCTGGTGTTAGCCAAGGCCTTTCTGGTGTTAGCCAAGGCCTTTCTGGTGTTAGCCAAGTTCTGTCTGGTGTTAGCCTGTTAGCCAAGGCCTGTCTGGTGTTAGCCTGTTAGCCAAGGCCTTTCTGGTGTTAGCCAAGTTCTGTCTGGTGTTAGCCTGTTAGCCAAGGCCTGTCTGGTGTTAGCCTGTTAGCCAAGGCCTTTCTGGTGTTAGCCAAGGCCTTTCTGGTGTTAGCCAAGGCCTTTCTGGTGTTAGCCAAGGCCTTTCTGGTGTTAGCCAAGGCCTTTCTGGTGTTAGCCAAGGCCTGTCTGGTGTTAGCCAAGGCCTTTCTGGTGTTAGCCAAGGCCTTTCTGGTGTTAGCCAAGGCCTTTCTGGTATTAGCCAAGGCCTGTCTGGTGTTAGCCTGTTAGCCAAGGCCTGTCTGGTGTTAGCCAAGGCCTTTCTGGTGTTAGCCAAGGCCTGTCTGGTGTTAGCCTGTTAGCCAAGGCCTGACATGCTGACCAGACCGGACATGTCGCAAAATACATTTAGAAATACTATTATTCAATTATTGTATCCAAACTGCTCACGAGCGCCAACGAGCGCTGACGCTATTTCTGACGCAGATCGTGCTGAAAGTCCTGCCCCTTCCATCTCCTCATTGGTTTATAGAAACAGGTACCCATGTGCCATCTTCTCATTGGTTATACCCACGTGGGTGATTGAAAGACGAACTGTTTTGCCGGTCGTCGTGGTAATACTATGAAAGTTTAGATGCAATCACCATATAAGTTCAAAGATGAAAAGGCCTGGAAGGAGGAGAGATGACTAGAAACGATTCTGTTGGCCGTTTTATGTGTGGATTAATTGTCGGAAAAGAAGACCTTGTGCATTTCAGGTTAAATAACAACTCAATGTTTATATCCCAGGACAAATTAGCTAGCAACAGCGAGCTAGCTATTAGGACAAATTAGCTAGCAAGTGCAAGCTAACTAGCTAAATTGCCATAAATGTTTAATGCTTTTCGACCTGTCCCCAAATTAATATAATTGGTTCAGAATTTGTTTTGATATTTTCATCTGCATGTCGTGATTGCATTTGGTGTAGGGTGACAAATTGAATTTATGCACGATGGCTCACACGCGCAGCCGGTTTGGGTTTCGTGTGAGAGAGGTACACCCTCTCCACTGGAGACCGTGTGTACTACTGCAACTTACAGGAACCTGAGAGAGGTACACCCTCTCCACTGAAGACAGTGTGTAGTACTGCAACTTACAGGAACCTGAGAGACAGTGTGTAGTACTGCAACGTACAGGAACCTGAGAGAGGTACACCCTCTCCACTGAAGACAGTGTGTAGTACTGCAACGTACAGGAACCTGAGAGAGGTACACCCTCTCCATTGAAGACAGTGTGTAGTACTGCAACGTACAGGAACCTCCCATAGACTGTTTGAGTCTTACACTCTGTATTGTGAATGTTTACGTTTCAGTCGATTTGCTCCAGAGGGAAATCTAGTTTGCAGTAAATACAATACAAAACATTTACAGCAGTGGAGGCTGGTGGAGGAGCTGTAGGAGGAGGGGCTCATTGTAATGTCTGGGATGGCATCAATAGAACAGTATCAGACCTATATGAAACCACATGTTTGACTCCGTTCCATTGATTCCATTCCAGACATTACAATGAGCTCCTCCCTCCAGCCTCCTCTGATTTACAGACCGTGTAAAACCAGTCTCAATACTATACATGTTGTCATTGACTCAACAGTGTAACATTGGCTGGGCTATCAAACGAGAAGTACCTGAATAGCAGTGGAGGCTGCTGAGGGGAGGACGGCTCATATTAATGTC
>NC_056444.1:9457343-9472343 GCF_018296145.1 Oncorhynchus tshawytscha
TGTTTTGACATTTATGAATATAATTCAAATGTTTCATCCATCCAAAACTGTCCTTCCTGCATCCTATTTCAATTCCATATCTAACCACACACCTCTGCTTGTCCCTGTCTCTGCCCCCCCTACACACACCTCTGCTTGTCCCTGTCTCTGCCCCCCTACACACACACACCTCCCTCCAGAACCATGGAGGAGCTGGACCTGAGTCTGAGTGATGCTCTGACGGACAGCGTCCCCCGGGAGGGTCCAGAGGGCCTGGTGGGGAGAGACTTCGTGGCCCAGCTGGAGTCCGAGGCCTTCGTTGACCAGGTGGGCGAGACGGTGGGCAAGACAGACTACATCCTCCTGATGGACAATGATGGGACCAGGGCAGGTGAGCTGGCCGTAGGGCAAGGGGATGGGGGTAGAGGGGATGGGGAGGGGGCATGAGGGAGGTCATTGAGGTCAGTCACTATTACACTGATTGGTTTGGTTGGTTGATTGATTGATGACAATGGGACATTTGAATGAGCACCTGCCATGCTAATCAACTACTATTTTTCCATGTTGTCTGTCTGTAATTTTGTAATGACCTGGTGCTGCCTGTCTTGGCCAGGGCGCTCTTGAAAAATACATTTCAAATCTCAATAAGCCCTTCCTGGTTAAATAAAGATGAAATAAATAGAACTATAGAAGCTAATTAGCCTACAGTGAATAACTTAGAATTTATGCTCCTACGGGCTTCCAAGTGCACATCTTTCCTAGCCAGGGGACAGTGCTCAGTGAAGGAGGGGTGGCTGAGGTCATGGTGTATTGAGGTGTAAGACTTTCCTCTCAGAATAATGCTCCCCTCTCAGGGTAATACTCCCCTCTCAGGGTAATACTAACTTCTCAGAGTAATGCTCTCCTCTCAGGGTAATGCTCCCCTCTCAGGGTAATGCTCCCCTCTCAGGGTAATGCTCCCCTCTCAGGGTAATACTAACCTCTCAGAGTAATGCTCTCCTCTCAGGGTAATGCTCCCCTCTCAGGGTAATACTAACCTCTCAGAGTAATGCTCTCCTCTCAGGGTAATGCTCCCCTCTCAGGGTAATACTAACCTCTCAGGGTAATGCTCTCCTCTCAGGGTAATGCTCCCCTCTCAGGGTAATACTAACCTCTCAGAGTAATGCTCTCCTCTCAGGGTAATGCTCCCCTCTCAGGGTAATGCTCCCCTCTCAGGGTAATGCTCTCAACTCAGGGTAATGCTATCCTTTCAGGATAATGCTCCCCTCTCAGGGTAATGCTCCCCTCTCAGAGTAATGCTCTCCTCTCAGAGTAATGCTCTCCTCTCAGAGTAATGCTCTCCTCTCAGGGTAATGCTCTCCTCTCAGAGTAATGCTCTCCTCTCAGAGTAATGCTCTCCTCTCAGAGTAATGCTCTCCTCTCAGGGTAATGCTCTCCTCTCAGAGTAATGCTCTCCTCTCAGGGTAATGCTCTCCTCTCAGGTAATGCTCTCCTCTCAGAGTAATGCTCTCCTCTCAGATTAATGCTCTTCTCTCAGGGTAATGCTCTCCTCTCAGATTAATGCTCTTCTCTCAGGGTAATGCTCTCCTCTCAGGGTAATGCTCTCCTCTCAGGGTAATGCTCCCCTCTCAGGGTAATGCTCTCCTCTCAGGGTAATGCTCTCCTCTCAGGGTAATGCTCTCCTCTCAGGATGTGTGTGTGTAATGTTACGTAACCTTTCGTAAGCATCTCCAGATAAGTGACTGATAATGCCATACAGCAGGACAAGGCCTGCCGTTTTGGATCTGACAGTGTGTCAGTCCAGCGGCTGTGGCCTGATTTTAGTGGAGTGTGTTTGTGTTTGTGTGTGTGTGTGTGTCCAGCAGACTGTGCCTCAGCTTTAGGCCATGTCTATTGTCCCGACAATCTGTCCAGAGTTGCAGACTGTGTGTGTGCAGTTTTCCATGATGGTCAACTTCAGAAGTGCTGTGGGCAGTAATCATGCCATGTGTGTTAGTTCCTAGCTGACACCGGCCAGCAGCCTCCCACCCTGCATCCCACTGCTGGCTTTACCTCTGAAGCTAAGCAGGGTTTTTATTTATTTATTTGATTTATTTCACCTTTATTTAACCAGGTAGGCTAGGTGAGAACAAGTTCTCATTTGCAACTGCGACCTGGCCAAGATAAAGCATAGCAATTCGACACATACAACAACACAGAGTTACACATGGAATAAACAAAACATACAGTCAATAATACAGTAGAACAAAACAAAACAAAAAGTCTATATACAGTGAGTGCAAATGAGGTAAGTTAAGGAAATAAATGGGCCATGGTGGCGAAGTAATTACAATATAGCAATTAATCACTGGAATGGTAGATCGGCAGAAGATGAATGTGCAAGTGGAGATACTGGGGTGCAAAGGAGCAAAATAAATACCAGTATGGGGATGAGGTAGGTAGATAGATGGGCTGTTTACAGATGGGCTATGTACAGGCCGGTCCTGGTCGCTCCCTAGATGGGAGACCAGATGCTGCTGGAAGTGGTGTTGGAGGGCCAGTAGGAGGCACTCTTTCCTCTGGTCCAAAAAAATATCCCAGGGCAGTGATTGGGGACATTGCCCTGTGTAGGGTGCTGTCTTTCAGATGGGACATTAAACAGGTCTCCTGACTCTCTGAGGTCACTAAAGATCCCACTCATTGTAAAAGTAGGGGTGTTAACCCCGGTGTCCTGGCTAAATTCCCAATCTGGCCCTCATACCATCACAGTCACCTAATTATCCCCAGTTTACAATTGTCTCATTCGTCCCCCTCCTCTCCCCTGTAACTATTCCCCAGGTTGTTGCTGTAAATAACAATGTTTTTTCAGTCAGTTTACCTGGTAAATAAACATACTGACACACCTTGTTGGGTGTATGTGTGTGTCCAAGCAGAAAGCTAATAGGTAGTTGGGTCTAATGTGTGTGTGTGTATGTGTGTCTGTTTGTGGGTGCATGTGCGTGTGTGTGTGAACAGATGTCAACCCTGTGTTGGAGAATGGCGAGCAGGACGCCCAAGAGGCACAACAGCCTGGTAAGAGTTCATTCCCAGAATTCTTCTGTCCTTGGCGACGCTGAAAGTACCACCTGACTGTGCTCACTTCCCTCCATCCTCTTTTACTTCCTGTGTCCTCGTCCTTCGCTTCTTGTATTTCACTTATTTCTCCTTGTTGAGTGTTTTGAGTGTGTGTGTATGTTTGCTCCTTTCATTCTTTTATAGTCAACCAAGGACGTTCAGGTCAGGATGTGAAGTTAGTTATATGTTGGCTGGACTTTTTGAGGTTCATCGACATCCTGTGATGCTCACATAAGAGCACAAGGCCTTTTAAATTGGTCTTTAATTTCCTCTCTACTCAGATTGTTTATAGAAAAACATCTTTACCTTGTCCTGTCTCTGAGGATGAGTAGCTGTTGCTAATGTCCGCAGTAAACCAATAGAATTGTCTGGATTCTTATTGATGCTTTGTGTATAAGAACCTTGAAGTGACAGGATAAACAGTCTGTTTCTCGTGAGCATTCACATTGCACTTTCACTGCCATCCACTGCCGTGAATCGCTTCAGGTTCTGTAGGGCTGCCGTGAATCGCTTCAGGGTCTGTAGGGCTGCCGTGGATCACTTCAGGTTCTGTAGGGCTGCCGTGGATCGCTTCAGGTTCCGTAGGGCTGCCGTGGATCGCTTCAGGGTCTGTAGGGCTGCCGTGGATCGCTTCAGGGTCTGTAGGGCTGCCGTGAATCGCTTCAGGGTCTGTAGGGCTGCCGTGGATCGCTTCAGGTTCTGTAGGGCTGCCGTGAATCGCTTCAGGTTCCGTAGGGCTGCCGTGAATCGCTTCAGTTTCTGAAGGGCTGCCGTGGATCGCTTCAGTTTCTGAAGGGCTGCCGTGGATTGCTTCAGTTTCTGAAGGGCTGCCGTCGATCGCTTCAGTTTCTGTAGGGCTGCCTTGGATTGCTTCAGTTTCTATAGGTCTGCCGTCGATCGCTTCAGTTTCTGTAGGGCTGCCGTGGATTGCTTCAGTTTCTGAAGGGCTGCCGTCGATCGCTTCAGTTTCTGTAGGGCTGCCTTGGATTGCTTCAGTTTCTATAGGTCTGCCGTCGATCGCTTCAGTTTCTGTAGGGCTGCCTTGGATTGCTTCAGTTTCTATAGGTCTGCCGTCGATCGCTTCAGTTTCTGTAGGGCTGCCTTGGATTGCTTCAGTTTCTATAGGTCTGCCGTCGATCGCTTCAGTTTCTGTAGGGCTGCCTTGGATTGCTTCAGTTTCTATAGGTCTGCCGTCGATCGCTTCAGTTTCTGAAGGGCTGCCGTGGATCGCTTCAGTTTCTGAAGGGCTGCCGTCGATCGCTTCAGTTTCTGAAGGGCTGCCGTGGATCGTTTCAGGTTCTGAAGGGCTGTCTCCGCTCTCTAATCCATTTGTAGTCCCAGTTGAATTCGATTGACCAGTTTTGAGCCTTCCCTCTGAAATGGGGTTCTGTGTGAATAGATCGGTACTAGTGTGTTCTCATAATCTGATGAAAGCTTCATTAGTGTCTGATCCTCTTCCTCCTCTGAGGTAATTAACTAACTGGAGGGAGACTAATGCTGCCTCTGTGAGCAGCCCTTCTAATTACCCACTAACCATCGCTGTAGGAGGTCTGCAGATATTTCATACATTTCAACAGTGTAAGGGGAATTCCACTTCCTGTCAATTGTTTCCCCAAATACTTTTTTGTGGAGGCCACGATTTAGCAGTGACTGCGCACCGCTGCTAAATGCATATATGGGAAACACTTGGTGTGTTTTGTACAAAAAAACAAATTTATTTTTATAGCCCTTCGTACATCAGCTGATATCTCAAAGTGCTGTACAGAAACCCAGCCTAAAACCCCAAACAGCAAGCAATGCAGGTGTTGAAGCACGTTGGCTAGGAAAAACTCCCTAAAAAGGCCAAAACCTAGGAAGAAACCTAGAGACCTAGACAACCTTCTGGCTGTGCCGGGTGGAGATTATAACAGAACATGGCCAAGATGTTCAAATGTTCATAAATGACCAGCATGGTCAAATAATAGGTCTGGGACAGGTAGCACGTACGGTGAACAGGTCAGAATTCCATAGCCGCAGGCAGAACAGTTGAAACTGGAGCAGCAGCACGGCCAGGTGGACTGGGGACAGCAAGGAGTCATCATGCCAGGTAGTCCTGAGGCATGATCCTAGGGCTCCTCCGAGAGAGAGAAAGAAAGAGAGAAAGAGAGAATTAGAGAGAGCATACTTAGATTCACACAGGACACCGGATAAGACAAGAGAAGTACTCCAGATATAACAAACTGACCCTAGCCCCCCAACACATAAACTACTGCAGCATAAATACTGGAGGCTGAGACAGTAGGGGTCAGGAGACATTGTGGCCCCATCCGATGATACCCACAGACAGGGCCAAACAGGAAGAATATAACCCCACCCACTTTGCCAAAGCACAGCCCCCACACCACTACAGGGATATCTTCAACCACCAACTTACCATCCTGAGACAAGGCCGAGTATAGCCCTCAAAGATCTCCGCCACGGCACAACCCAAGGGGGGGCGCCAACCCAGACAGGAAGATCACATCCGTGACTCAACCCACTCAAGTGACGCACCCCTCCTAAGGACGGCATGAAAGAGCACCAGTAAGCCAGTGACTCAGCCCCTGTAATAGGGTTAGAGGCAGAGAATCTCAGTGGAAAGAGGGGAACCGGCCAGGCAGAGACAGCAAGGGCGGTTCGTTGCTCCAGAGCCTTTCCGTTCACCTTCACACTCCTGGGCGAGACTACACTCAATCATATGACCCACTGAAGAGATGAGTCTTCAGTAAATACTTAAAGGTTGAGACCGAGTTTGCGTCCCTCACGTGGGTAGGCAGACCATTCCATAAAAATTGAGCTCTATAGGAGAAAGCCCTGCCTCTAGCTGTTTGCTTCGAAATTCTAGGGACAATTAGGAGGCCTGCGTCTTGTGACCATAGCGTACATGTAGGTATGTACGGCCAAATCAGAGAGATAGGTAGGAGCAAGCCCATGTAATGCTTTGTACGTTAGCAGTAAAACCTTGAAATCAGCCCTTGCCTTGACAGGAAGCCAGTGTAGGGAGGCTAGCACTGGAGTAATATGATCCAATTTTTTTGGTTCTAGTCAGGATTCTAGCAGCCGTATTTAGCACTAACTGAAGTTTATTTAGTGCTTTATCCGGGTAGCCGGAAAGTAGAGCATTGCAGTAGTCTAACCTAGAAGTAACAAAAGCATGGATATATTTTTCTGCATCATGTTTGGACAGAAAGTTTCTGATTTTTGCAATGTTACTTTGATGGAAAAAAGCTGTCCTTGAAACAGTCTTGATATGTTCGTGAAAAGAGAGATCAGGGTCCAGACTAACGCCGAGGTCCTTCACAGTTTCATTTGAGACGACTGTACAACCATTAAGATTAATTGTCAGATTCAACAGAAGATCTCTTTGTTTCTTGGGACCTAGAACAAGCATCTCTGTTTTGTCCGAGTTTAAAAGTATAAAGTTTGCAGCCATCCACTTCCTTATGTCTGAAACACAGGCTTCTAGCGAGGGCAATTTTGGGGCTTCACCATGTTTCATTGAAATGTACAGCTGTGTGTCAACTGCTTAGCAGAAAGTTAACATTATGTTTTCGAATGACATCCCCAAGCGGTAAAAAATATATATATATATATATATATATATATATATATATATATATATATATATATATATATATATAATATATATATATATAATAATAATAATAATATATAATATATATATAATGAAAACAATAGTGGTCCTAAAACGGAACCTTGAGGAACACCGACATTTACAGTTGATTTGTCAGAGGACAAACCATTCACAGAGACAAACTGATATCTTTCCGACAGATAAGATCTAAACCAGGCCAGAACTTGTCCGTGTAGACCAATTTGGGTTTCCAATCTCTCCAAAAGAATGTGATGATCGATGGTATCAAAAGCAGCACTAAGGTCTAGGAGCACGAGGACAGATGCAGAGTCTCGGTCTGACGCCATTAAAAGGTAATTTACCACCTTCACAAGTGTCGTCTCAGTGCTATGATGGGGTCTAAAGCCAGACTGAAGCATTTCGTATACATTGTTTTATTTTTTTCTGTTGTCTTCAGATTTCTTTTTCTTCCATTGTATCATTCTAATTCCTTTGCCATTCTGAGCATTCCAATCCACTTCACATTCTCCTTTCTTGGAAGTACTGACCAAGATGAGGAAACGCTTAGTCTGATGCACCCAAACCATTTTGCTCTTCTACACCAACACTTACCACGGAAATACAGTACAACTCTCTCTCCCTTCAGCCCAGGTTGAGCTGTATAAGAGTATAGAGCTTGTGGCCGGTGGAAAATCAAATTTTTGACTGCACTGGGACTTTAAAGTCGCAATCAGCAGTAGAATCAATAACAAAGTGTCCTCGCCTGTGGTGTAAAGTACTTAAGTAAAAATACTTAAAGTACTATTAAGTAGTTTTTATGGGTATCTGTACTTTACTATTTATATTTCTGACAACTTTTACTTCACTACATTTCTAAAGAAAATAATGTACTTTTCACTCCGTACATTTTCCCTGACACCCAAAAGTACTGCTTACATTCTGAATGCTTAGCAGGACAGGAAAATGGTCTAATTCACGCACTTATCAAGAGAACATCCCTGTTCATCCCTAATGCCTCTGATCTGACGGACTCACTAAACACAAATGCTTTGTCTGTAAATGATGTCTGAGTGTTGGAGTGTGCCCCTGGCTATCCATATATACATTTAAAAAAGAAAATGGTGCCGTCTGGTTATATATATAATATAATAATATAAGGAATTTTACGTTATTAATACTTTTTGAGCAATTACATTTACTTTCAAAACTTAAGTATATATATATATAGTACAACCAAATACTTTTTACTTTTACTCAAGTAGTATTTTACTGCCTGACTTTAACTTTTACTTGAGTCATTTTAAGGTACCTTTACTTTTACTCAAGTAGTATTTTACTGCCTGACTTTAACTTTTACTTGAGTCATTTTAAGGCACCTTTACTTTTACTCAAGTAGTATTTTACTGCCTGACTTTAACTTTTACTTGAGTCATTTTAAGGTACCTTTACTTTTACTCAAGTAGTATTTTACTGCCTGACTTTAACGTTTACTTGAGTCATTTTAAGGTACCTTTACTTTTACTCAAGTAGTATTTTACTGCCTGACTTTAACGTTTTTGAGTCATTTTAAGGTACCTTTACTTTTACTCAAGTAGTATTTTACTGCCTGACTTTAACTTTTACTTGAGTCATTTTAAGGTACCTTTACTTTTACTCAAGTAGTATTTTACTGCCTGACTTTAACTTTTACTTGAGTCATTTTAAGGTACCTTTACTTTTACTCAAGTAGTATTTTACTGCCTGACTTTAACTTTTACTTGAGTCATTTTAAGGTACCTTTACTTTTACTCAAGTAGTATTTTACTGCCTGACTTTAACTTTTACTTGAGTCATTTTAAGGTACCTTTACTTTTACTCAAGTAGTATTTTACTGCCTGACTTTAACGTTTACTTGAGTCATTTTAAGGTACCTTTACTTTTACTCAAGTAGTATTTTACTGCCTGACTTTAACTTTTACTTGAGTCATTTTAAGGTACCTTTACTTTTACTCAAGTAGTATTTTACTGCCTGACTTTAACTTTTACTTGAGTCATTTTAAGGTACCTTTACTTTTACTCAAGTAGTATTTTACTGCCTGACTTTAACTTTTACTTGAGTCATTTTAAGGTACCTTTACTTTTACTCAAGTAGTATTTTACTGCCTGACTTGAACTTTTACTCAAGTATGAGATTTGGGTACTTTTTCCACCACTGGTGCTCGCCAACCCTGTTTCAGTAAAAAGCTGAAGAAATATAACCACTCTCAAATTCATAGATAGAGCTATGGATGCAAGGACTCACCATCCATGATATCAACATGATCATTTTGACCATGTTTTGAGGCTAAACAGTGTTTGTTTACATTTTACTTTGTTTAAAAACATTGGAGTTAAACAAGATATTTTGTCATGAAAAGATGCTCGACTATGCATATAATTGACAGCTTTGGAAAGAAAACACTCTGACGTTTCCAAAACTGCAAAGATATTGTCTGTGAGTGCCACAGAACTGATGTTACAGGCGAAACCCAGATAAAAATCCAATCAGGAAGTGCCGCATTTTTTGAAACCGCCTCATGCCAATGACTCCTTCCACGTTTTCCCCAAGGTGTCTACAGCATTGTGACGTCTTTTTAGGCATTTCCATTGGAGAATGGCTGTAAGGAACCATATATGGCATGTGGTCACATGGTGTCTCCCGGAGAAAACCTTGCGTAAAATACTGAGGTAGCCATTTTTCCAATCGCTTCTTATGAGAAACCAACTGCCTCGACGGATATATTATTAAATACATATGTTAAAAACACCTTGAGGATGGATCCTAAACAACGTTTGCCGTGTTTCTGTCGATATTATGGAGCTAATTTTGAAAAAAGTTCAGCGTTATAGTTGTAGCATTTTCCGGTCGATTTCTCAGCCAAGCATGATGAAGAAACGGAAGCTATTTCGCCTACAAAAATATTATTTTTGGAAAAAAGGAACATTTGCTATCTAACTGGGAGTCTCCTGAGTGAAAGCATCTGAAGTTCTTCAAAGGTAAATGATTTAATTTGGTTGCTTTTCTTATTCTCGTGAAAATGTTGCCTGCTGCCAGCAGAGCCTAGCATAGCATTATGCCATGATGAACTTACACAAATGCTTGTCTAGCGTTGGCTGTAACGCATATTTTGAAAATCTGAGATGACAGTGTTGTTAACAAAAGGCTAAGCTTGTGTTTGAATATATTTATTTCATTTGCGATTTTCATGAATAGGAAAAGTTGCGTTATGCTAATGCGCTTGAGGCTATGATTACGCTCCCGGATACGGGATTGCTAATCGCTAGAGGTTAATTCAACTGTCACACCTCATCAGAACCCAACATATAAACTTGAACGTTTTTCATCCAAAAATTAAAATAGCGCCCCCTATATCCAACTGGTTTTAAGCATATGAGTTATATTCTTCAAGACTCAATGGGTACTAATCATTCATTTATACATCTGAAAATGAATGTAGCAACTGCTGATTTCTCCTTTAACTATATTTAACAAGTTTATTTATATGTAGATCAGAGGAGAGGACAGGAGAGGAGAGAAGAGGACAGGAGAGGAGAGGAGAGGAGAGGACAGGAGAGGAGAGGAGAGGACAGGAGAGGAGAGGACAGGAGAGAAGAGGACAGGAGAGGAGAGGACAGCAGACGAGAGCACAGGACAGGAGAGGACAGGAGAGGACAGGAGAGGACAGGAGAGGACAGGAGAGGAGGTATACAGGAGAGGACAGGAGAGGAGGTATACAGGAGAGGACAGGAGAGGAGGTATACAGGAGAGGAGAGGACAACGAGAGGAGAGGACAGGAGAAGAGGTATACAGGAGAGGACAGGAGAGGGCAGGAGAGGACAGGAGAGGACAGGAGAGGAGGTATATAGGAGAGGACAGGAGAGGAGGTATACAGGAGAGGAGAGGACAGGAGAGGAGAGGACAGGAGAAGAGGTATACAGGAGAGGACAGGAGAGGGCAGGAGAGGACAGGAGAGGACAGGAGAGGAGAGAACAGGAGACGAGAGCACAGGAGAGGAGAGGACAGGAGAGGAGGTATACAGGAGAGGACAGGACAGGAGAGGACAGGAGAGGGCAGGAGAGGGCAGGAGAGGACAGGAGAGGAGAGGACAGGAGACGAGAGCACAGGAGAGGAGAGGACAGGAGAGGACAGGAGAGGAGGTATACAGGAGAGGAGAGGACAGGAGAGGAGAGGACAGGAGAGGAGGTATACAGGAGAGGACAGGAGAGGAGGTATACAGGAGAGGAGAGGACAGGACAGGAGAGGACAGGAGAGGAGAGGACAGGAGAGGAGAGGACAGGAGACGAGAGCACAGGAGAGGAGAGGACAGGAGAGGACAGGAGAGGAGGTATACAGGAGAGGACAGGAGAGGAGGTATACAGGAGAGGAGAGGAGAGGACAGGAGAAGAGGTATACAGGAGAGGACAGGAGAGGGCAGGAGAGGACAGGAGAGGAGAGGACAGGAGACGAGAGCACAGGAGAGGAGAGGACAAGAGAGGAGAGGAGAGGAGGTATACAGGAAAGGACAGGAGAGGACAGGAGAGGAGAGGACAGGAGACGAGAGCAGAGGAGAGGACAGGAGAGGAGGTATACAGGAGAGGACAGGAGAGGAGAGGGCAGGAAAGGAGAGGAGAGGAGAGGACAGGAGAGGAGGTATACAGGAGAGGACAGGAGAGGACAGGAGAGGACAGGAGAGGAGAGGGCAGGAGAGGACAGGAGAGGACAGGAGAGGAGAGGACAGGAGAGGACAGGAGAGGACAGGAGAGGAGACGAGAGCACAGGAGAGGAGAGGACAGGAGACGAGAGCACAGGAGAGGAGAGGACAGGAGAGGACAGGAGAGGAGAGGACAGGAGACGAGAGCACAGGAGAGGAGAGGACAGGAGAGGAGAGGGCAGGAGAGGAGAGGACAGGAGAGGAGAGGACAGTAGAGGACAGGAGAGGAGGTATACAGGGCCTTGCAATAGTATTCACCCCCTTGCCGTTGTTCCATTACAACCTGTAGTCTAAATAGACTTGTATTTAGATGTCATGGACACAGAACACATTGGTGAAATTAAAACAATAACTAAAATAAAAACAAAACAAAAAAATTCTAAACAATAAAAACTGAAAAGTGGTGCGTGGTGATGTGTGCACATGTTTTCACCCCCTTTGCTATGAAGCCCCTAAATAAGATCTGGTGCAACCAATTACCTTCACAAGTCACATAATTAGTTAGATTGCACACAGGTGGAGTTTAAGTGTCACATGATCTGTCACATGTTCTCAGTATATATACACCTGTTCTGAAAGGCCCCAGAGTCTGCAACACCACTAAGCAAGCAGCACTATGAAGACCAAGGAGCTCTCAAAACAGGTCAGGGACAAAGTTGTGGAGAAGTACAGATCAGGATTGGGTTATTAAAAAAATATCAGAAACTTTGAACATCCCACGGAGCACCATTAAATCCATTATTAAAAAATGGAAAGAATACCAAAACTCACAGACCAGGCGAAGAGAGCATTATTCAGAGAGGCAACAAAGAGACCAAAGATAACCCTTTAAGGAGCTGTAATTCTCCACAGCGGAGGTTGGGGTATCTGTCCATAGGACCACTTTAAGCCGTACACTCCATAGAGCTGGGCTTTACAGAGTGGACAGAAAAAAAGCAAACACGTTTGGTGTTCGCCAAAAGGCATGTGGGAAACTCCCCAAACATATGGAAGAACCACACTGCACACTGCCCTAACCCATCTGGACAAGAGGAATACCTATGTGAGAATGCTGTTCATCGACTACAGCTCGGCATTCAACACCATAGTACCCTCCAAGCTCGTCATCAAGCTCGAGACCCTGGGTCTCGACCCCGCCCTGTGCAACTGGGTACTGGACTTCCTGACGGGCCGCCCCAGGTGGTGAGGGTAGGCAACAACATCTCCCCCCGCTGATCCTCAACACTGGGGCCCCACAAGGGTGCGTTCTGAGCCCCCTCCTGTACTCCCTGTTCACCCACGACTGCGTGGCCATGCACGCCTCCAACTCAATCATCAAGTTTGCGGACGACACAACAGTGGTAGGCTTGATTACCAACAACGACGAGACGGCCTACAGGGAGGAGGTGAGGGCCCTCGGAGTGTGGTGTCAGGAAAATAACCTCACACTCAACGTCAACAAAACTAAGGAGATGATTGTGGACTTCAGGAAACAGCAGAGGGAACACCCCCATCCACATCGATGGAACAGTAGTGGAGAGGGTAGCAAGTTTTAAGTTCCTCGGCATACACATCACAGACAAACTGAATTGGTCCACTCACACAGACAGCATCGTGAGGAAGGCGCAGCAGCGCCTCTTCAACCTCAGGAGGCTGAAGAAATTCGGCTTGTCACCAAAAGCACTCACAAACTTCTACAGATGCACAATCGAGAGCATCCTGGCGGGCTGTATCACCGCCTGGTATGGCAACTGCACCGCCCTCAACCGTAAGGCTCTCCAGAGGGTAGTGAGGTCTGCACAACGCATCACCGGGGGCAAACTACCTGCCCTCCAGGACACCTACACCACCCGATGCTACAGGAAGGCCATAAAGATCATCAAGGACATCAACCACCGAGCCACTGCCTGTTCACCCCGCTGTCATCCAGAAGGCGAGGTCAGTACAGGTGCATCAAAGCTGGGACCGAGAGACTGAAAAACAGCTTCTATCTCAAGGCCATCAGACTGTTAAACAGCCACCACTAACATTGAGTGGCTACTGCCAACACACTGTCAATGACACTGACTCTACTCCAGCCACTTTAATCATGGGAATTGATGGGAAATTATGTAAATATATCACTAGCCACTTTAAACAATGCTACCTTATATAATGTTACTTACCCTACATTGTTCATCTCATATGCATACGTTGATACTGTACTCTATATCATCGACTGCATCCTTATGTAATACATGTATCACTAGCCACTTTAACTATGCCACTTGGTTTACATACTTATCTCATATGTATATACTGTACTCGATATCATCTACTGTATCTTGCCTATGCTGCTCTGTACCATCACTCATTCATATATCCTTATGTACATATTCTTTATCCCCTTACACTGTGTATAAGACAGTAGTTTTTTTTGGAATTGTTAGTTAGATTACTTGCTCGTTATTACTGCATTGTCGGAACTAGAAGCACAAGCATTTCGCTACACTCGCATTAACATCTGCTAACCATGTGTATGTGACAAATAAAATTTGATTTGATTTGATTTGATTTGAGGTACTCTGGTCAGATGAGACTAAAATTGAGCTTTCTGGCCATCAAGGAAAACGCTATGTCTGGCACAAACCCAACACCTCTCATCACCCCGAGAACAACATCCCCACAGTGAAGCATGGTGGGGTGTTTTTCATCGGCAGGGACTGGGAAACCTGTCAGAATTGAAGGAATGATGGATGGTGTTAAACACAGGGAAATTCTTTAGGGAAACCTGTTTGTCTTCCAGAGATTTGAGACTGGGACGGAGGTTCACCTTCCAGCAGGACAATGACCCTAAGCCTACTGCTAAAGAAACACTTGAGTGGTTTAAAGGGAAATGCCTTTGAATGGCCTAGTCAAAGCCCAGACCTCAATCCAATTGAGAATCTGTGGTATGACTTAAAGATTGCTGTACACCAGCGGAACCCATCCAACTTGAAGGAGCTGGAGCAGTTTTGCCACACTCCAAAATCCCATTGGCCAGATGTGCCAAGATTATAGAGACATACCCCAAGAGACGTGCAGCTGTAATTGCTGTAAAAGGTGGCTCTGCAAAGTATTGACTTGGGGGGGGTGAAGAGTTATGCATGCTCACGTTTTCTGTTAATTTAATCTTATTTGTTGTTTGTTAAAAAATATTTAGCATCTTCAAAGTGGTAGACATGTTGTGTAAATCAAATGATACAAACCCCCTAAAAAATATATTTTAATTCCAGGTTGTAAGGCAACAAAATAGGAAAAATGCCAAGGTGGGTGAATACTTTCACAAGTCACTGTAAGTAGTAACTAGGTCAGAGAGTTAGGAACGTAGAGACAGAGGCCCCAGAAACCCTAAGCTTGAGAGCCATGAGGAGTGTGTTTGTGTCTGTGGTTATTCATCCGTATACGCCTGCGTGTATATCTGCAGCATGATGCCGCTGGCTGAGATGCATGTCTGTTACTGCATAGTGGGTTGGAGTTGACAGATCTGGTCCTGGGGAGGGGATGGTCTGGAGTTGACAGATCTGGTCCTGGGGAGGGGATGGTCTGGAGTTGACAGATCTGGTCCTGGGGAGGGGATGGGTTGGA
>NC_056444.1:9477343-9479843 GCF_018296145.1 Oncorhynchus tshawytscha
AGATTATAACAGAACATGCCCAAGATGTTCAAATGTTCATAAATGACCAGCATGAGTATTATATCTCTACTGCTCCTGGTGTCTCTAGAGAGTTGAAAACAGCAGGTCTGGGACAGGTAGCACGTCCGGTGAACAGGTCAGGGTTCCATAGCCGCAGGCAGAACAGTTGAAACTGGAGCAGCAGCACGGCCAGGTGGACTGGGGACATCAAGGAGTCATCATGCCAGGTAGTCCTGAGGCATGGTCCTAGCGCAACAGGGCAATGTTGTGCTTTAGGACCATGCGGACACCTCCGAGCGGTCGGGTAGGTTGTTTGGAGTGTTTATCCGACTGGAAAAAACATAAATAATAATATGTTATGCCCCCCCCCACTTCTATGACCAAAGTTGCGACCCTGATGAAATGTTAATTCACTCTACCTAATTCTCTTTTTGTACTTTTATTGAAAGATAAGAGAGAGAGTGGTAGTGCTATGCTATTCTTGCCATAGCGACCTTTCAATCCTGAGTGTTTTTTGCTGTTGTGAAAACTAAAACTGGCAGATGACAGTAGAACTCTGTTTCAGAAGCCTGGTGGTGGCTGGAACTGCTTCTCTGATTACGTTACGTTTGTAGAGGTCAGAGACGGTGCCAACGTCTTGACCTTCCATGTTTTGTCTCGTTCACAAACAGCACTTTTATTAAAAGCATTAGCTTATTGAAATGGGAAATCGTTTTAAACTGCAATTAAGTACTCTGCTTGAGGAATAACGTTTCTGAAGAATAATGTTTCCTGTAATTATTAATGAGGGCACTTGATCATTAATCAAGGTCCTTTAACAACACAAGAGGGACGGAAGACCGATATCGGAAAATAGTGATCACCACAAAAACTCACTTGGCTTTCCTACTGGTACAGTACAGGAAACTGTTTTACACTTAGAAGAGCTGTACCCTTCTTTTTTAAATGTAACTTTACTCACACCTAGGGCCTCCCGAGTGGCGCAGTGGTCTAAGGCACTGCATCACAATGCTAGCTGTGCCACTAGAGATCCTGGTTCGAGACCAGGCTCTGTTGCAGCCGACCGCGACCAGGAGACCCATGGGGCAGCGCACTATTGGCCCAGCGTTGTCTGGGTTAGGGGAGGGTTTGGCCAGGCAGAGATGTTCTTGTCCCATCACGCGCTAAGGACTCCTGTGGTGGGCAGGGCCCAGTGCACGCTGACACGGTCGCCAGGTGCACGGTGTTTCCTCTGACACATTGGTGCGGCTGGCTTCCGGGTTAAGTGGGCATTGTGTCAAGAAGCAGTGCAGCTTGGTTGGGTTGTGTTTCAGAGGACGCACGGCTCTCGACCTTCGCCTCTCCCAAGTCCGTGCAGCGATGGGACAAGACTGTAACTACCAATTGGAAACCACAAAATTGGGGTGAAAACGGGGTCCAAATAAAAAGGTTAGATCAGCCTGTTCGTACCCTCTCCTCTCATGAGACTGGAGTTCTCTCATGTTCTCTGCTGAGCAGAGCAGGGGGCCTGGCTAGCGTTGCTGTGTGGCCTCTTGGCCGGCTTCTCTCTGTCTCTCCTCTCCGGGGGGAGATCTCTAGTTCCAGCTATATGGGACAGGCTGCCCTACTTACAGCTGGGGGCTGCAGCAGCGGATGGATGGCCCCACAGCAGATGTGCTTAATGAGGAGGGACGGTCCTCCTCTGCCTCCCTGCTCCACCATCCTCTCTGCTGCCTGCTCTGCCTCCCTACTCCACTATCCTCTCTGCTGCCTGCTCTTCCTCCCTACTCCACTATCCTCTCTGCTGCCTGCTCTGCCTCCCTACTCCACTATCCTCTCTGCTGCCTGCTCCACCATCCTCTCTGCTGCCTGCTCTGCCTCCCTACTCCACCATCCTCTCTGCCTCCCTGCTCTGCCTCCCTACTCCACCATCCTCTCTGCCTCCCTGCTCTGCCTCCCTACTCCCCTATCCTCTCGGCTGCCTGCTCTGCCTCCCTACTCCACTATCCTCTCTGCTGCCTGCTCTGCCTCCCTACTCCACCATCCTCTCTGCTGCCTGCTCTGCCTCCCTGCTCCACCATCCTCTCTGCCTCCCTGCTCTGACTCCCTGCTCCACCATCCTCTCTGCTACCTACTCCACCATCCTCTCTGCTACCTACTCCACCATCCTCTCTGCTGCCTGCTCTGCCTCCCTACTGTAAAACTTGTGAACGCACACCAAAGCCTGACTCTCTTTTCATTCTAATAATGTACCAACAAGAAATGTCAAGAAATGTGGCTAAAGCCTCTATATACACTGCTCAAAAAAATAAAGGGAACACTAAAATAACACATCCTAGATTTGAATTAATGAAATATTCTTATTAAATACTTTTTTCTTTACATAGTTGAATGTGCTGACAACAAAATCACACAAAAATTATCAATGGAAATCAAATGTATCAACCCATGGAGGTCTGGATTTGGAGTCACACTCAAAATTAAAGTGGAAAACCACACTGCAGACTGATCCAACTTTGAT
>NC_056444.1:9845215-9863450 GCF_018296145.1 Oncorhynchus tshawytscha
GATGGTACAGGGCAGCATAGGCAAGATACAGTAGATGATATCGAGTACAGTATATACATATGAGATAAGTATGTAAACCAAGTGGCATAGTTAAAGTGGCTAGTGATACATGTATTACATAAGGATGCAGTCGATGATATAGAGTACAGTATCAACGTATGCATATGAGATGAACAATGTAGGGTAAGTAACATTATATAAGGTAGCATTGTTTAAAGTGGCTAGTGATATATTTACATCATTTCCCATCGATTCCCATGATTAAAGTGGCTGGAGTAGAGTCAGTGTCATTGACAGTGTGTTGGCAGTAGCCACTCAATGTTAGTGGTGGCTGTTTAACAGTCTGATGGCCTTGAGATAGAAGCTGTTTTTCAGTCTCTCGGTCCCAGCTTTGATGCACCTGTACTGACCTCGCCTTCTGGATGGCAGCGGGGTGAACAGGCAGTGGCTCGGGTGGTTGATGTCCTTGATGATCTTTATGGCCTTCCTGTAGCATCGGGTGGTGTAGGTGTCCTGGAGGGCAGGTAGTTTGCCCCCGGTGATGCGTTGTGCAGACCTCACTACCCTCTGGAGAGCCTTACGGTTGAGGGCGGTGCAGTTGCCATACCAGGCGGTGATACAGCCCGCCAGGATGCTCTCGATTGTGCATCTGTAGAAGTTTGTGAGTGCTTTTGGTGACAAGCCGAATTTCTTCAGCCTCCTGAGGTTGAAGAGGCGCTGCTGCGCCTTCCTCACGATGCTGTCTGTGTGAGTGGACCAATTCAGTTTGTCTGTGATGTGTATGCCGAGGAACTTAAAACTTGCTACCCTCTCCACTACTGTTCCATCGATGTGGATGGGGGGTGTTCCCTCTGCTGTTTCCTGAAGTCCACAATCATCTCCTTAGTTTTGTTGACGTTGAGTGTGAGGTTATTTTCCTGACACCACACTCCGAGGGCCCTCACCTCCTCCCTGTAGGCCGTCTCGTCGTTGTTGGTAATCAAGCCTACCACTGTTGTGTCGTCCGCAAACTTGATGATTGAGTTGGAGGCGTGCATGGCCACGCAGTCGTGGGTGAACAGGGAGTACAGGAGAGGGCTCAGTCTAAAACGAGTATAGACATTAATAAATGCATTTCTATAGCTTCCAACATCTGTTTTACCCTGAAGGAGGAGTAACAAGATGGCTGTGCAGTTGCCTCCAAACAGAGGCCCCTGTCAGTCATCTAGGGTTAATACATATCATTGGACTGAACTGATAATATATCAGAACCTCCCTGATGTTGTCCTTTATGTTGCAGGTGTTTTGGCCTGTTTTGGTCGACGAGATTTGATCACCACAATGCCAGATAGACTGGATGTACTGACGGGCTCCTGTATGCAAATCCCATGTTCATTTGATATTGTTCACCAAAATAAGTATACATTTAACAGCACAATACTAACCTCTGGAGTGTGGATTAAAGGAAACCCATACTTTGGTGGGCGTCTGGACAGTGTGATATTTAACAGTACTGAGATGGTCAACAGATATCAAGGGGAGATAACTGGAAACATGTCCCAGAAGAACTGCACCACAGTCTTCTTCAATGTAACCACCAATTACACTGATAAATACTACTTCAGGATTGAGAGTCAACCATTCCGTGCAACAGACACTGAAAAGTTTGTTTCTATAGTTGTCAGTGGTAAGAGAATATTTAACTGTTTACCAACTATTTTTCCCAGTTTAGATTCCTTGCATCAAAGATAAGATAAGAACAAGTGGACAGTTTAACTATTAGAGTAAAATATATTTATCTACAATGTATTACAGATTTGCCTTCCAGTCCCATCATTACTGTCTCAGGTGAGGTAAAGGAAGGGACCCCTGTCAGTTTGAACTGCTCAGCTGTTGCTCCCTGTCCCGAACACCCCCCTGAGCTGACATGGACTCTCCCAACACATTTCACAACTGAGAACCAACTGCAGGAAAATCCAGACCAAACCAAATCATTTCTCTCCACGGTGACTTTCACTCCTTCATACCTTCATCATCAGAAGAACATCACTTGTACTGCAGTCTACCCAGTAGGGACAAGCAACAAGAGAGCTGAACATAACATGAAGCTTAACATTTCATGTAAGATTTAGTCACCGGTTCCTGAAGAATAGATCATTCTATCATGTTTCACTGATGATTGTAATAGAGTGGTTTTGATGAGACTATTCAATATACCATATCCAGATACATTCTAAATGAACCCCTCTCCCCCAGTCTCTCCTAAGGACACCACGGCCTCCATCAGTCCAGCTGATCCAGTACTAGTGGGCAGCTGTGTTAATCTGACCTGCAGCAGTACAGCCAACCCTCCTGTGACAAATTTCACCTGGTTCAAGATCAGTGAGGGTAAAACAACTCAGGTAGCATCTGGACTGAGTTACACCCTCAATGTTACTGTTGGTGATGGAGGACTGTACTACAGTGAAGCAAGAAATAGCCACGGCTGTGGGAAGTCGAATGAAGTGCAGCTGGCTATAAAAGGTCAAATGGGCACGTAGGGCACAATCGTAGATTAGATATACAATATATATTCAAAAGTATGTGGACACCCCTTCAAATGCGTGGATTCAGTTATTAAAGCCTCACATGTTGCTGACAGGTGTTTAAACTCGAGCACACAGCTATGCAATCTCCATAGACAAACATTGGCAGTAGGATGGCAACATTCACTACCGAATTCCAAACTGTCTTTGGAAGCAATGGCAGCACCAGAACTGTTTGATGAGGGCTTCATGAAATGGGTTTCCATGGCCGAACAGCCGCACACAAGCCTAAGATCACTATGCGCAGTGCCAAGAATCAGCTACAGTGGTGTAAAGCTCACTGCCATTGGACTCTGGAGAACTGGAAATCTGTTTTCTGGCGTGTTGAATATACGATTCACCATCTGGCAGTCCGGCTGGCGAATCTGGGTTTTGACGGATTCCAGGTGAACACTACCTGCCCCAAAGCATAGTGCCAACTGTACAGTTTGGTGGATAAGTGATTTTTCGGCGTACAACCTTCAGATGGCAGGGACGGATATTTTAGAACCCGGTTCGAAGGACCAATTGTTACAGGAATTAAATTCCTCTGTTTTAATACCCAATTAAAATGAAACACTCAATTCATAAGGATTTGTATGACCCTTATTTGTATAAAATGGACAGAGCCCAGTCTTAAAGTCAGCCAGCAGCTTTTTATTCACGAGAGTACTGCTCATTACACATTTTACCACAGGTTATAAACTGAAAATGACGTCATTAGTTTCAGTACTAGCCTGTGTCATCTCCGCTCTAGTACAATGGCTGTATGGTTCTCACATGTCTCTCCCTATTAAGATAATATATGACTGAGCCAAGGTCAGTTTGTTTAGATAAGCCTTCTAGCCAGACTGGCTATAAGTTCATTCATTTCTACCATGGACAGACAGTCATTGTTCTAACTCTTGATTATATTTACACACATTATATTCAGTACTAGGATTAAAAAGAAAATTCATACATATACAGTAACATAATAGTATTCTGATTAGTACATATACAGTAACATAATAGTATTCTGATTAGTAAGTCCTGATTGAAATGTATACATAATTAGTCATCATTGATAAAAAATTCCCTTAACAATAAGGAAAAATGGTCTGGGGCTGTTTTTCATGGTTTGGGCTGGGCCCCTTAGTTCCAGTGAAGGGAATTCTTAACGCTACAGCATACAATGACATTCTATATTCCATATTAATGCCCATGATTTTGGAATGAGATGTTCGACGAGCAGGTGTCCACATACTTTTGGTCATGTAGTGTACTTGAGAGAACTTTTTGCGAGAATTGACCATAATATGTGCTGTATTTTTAGGGCAAAAAGAGTCAAAAACCTCAGGGGTTGGTTTCTGGTTTCTGGTTTCTGGGGTTGCAGCAGGAACTCTGGGGACCATTTTGCTTATCAGCCTGATCAGTCTTTTTGTATGGTAAGAACTATTCCTGGCATCAACGCAAAACAATTTTATTTCTGCTGTGTTTGTGCTTTTGCAAATGAAAACCCTCTCAGTGCATTCAGAATACCTTTCTAAATGTCTTCCAGGAGGAGAAACTCAAGGCTCCACGATGGACTTGAAAGGACAGACAGTCCACAGGGACAGGTGGGAATAAGGCTCAACTTACAAAACCATCTACAAAGTGTATCTACGGAAGTACTGAATTAATGCTGAAACTATTTAAAATCATGAGGTTAACATAATTTCAGAGCAAGTTTAGGGGGAGATGACCCCATCGAAAGCAATGACACATCCTGTAAGAACATGGAATGATAACAGAATAGCTGTTGGACTTTGACAGTGTTTAATGTCTTTACACCTGTCAGTTGAATTGACATTTTCATTGACATCCCCTCAGTATGTGTTTTGTAACCTGCTGACCTTAGAGTTTTACACATTACTGAGCTTAGAGCTTTACACCTGTTCCTCTCTCTGTGTTCTCTCCACAGAACTCCCCGGTTGGGACACTGTGTACTAACCAGGCCACAGCCGGAGAGGAACCAGAGGAACCTGCAGAAGACCAGCCTGAAGAGATCCAATACGGTGACATAGACTTCTCCAAACTACAGACCAAAGAGACCCCAGCTGCAGCCCAGGACAGGATCCAGGGACAGGAGAGTGAGTACGCTGAAGTCAACGTGACTGGGAGAGGGGCTCAGGAACCACCTCTAAACAACCTAGATGGGCTTTATGCACAAGTCAATAAAATAAGTGCTTGTTAATTATTTTTCCAATGGGTATTAAGTGTTTTTATGTACAGTATTGTCATTGTGTATCTGTTTTCTATTGGTACTTTTGTTACATTTATAATTGTGTATAATTGTGTAATTATCTGCATAGTTGTAGAATTTGCTGGGTTGAAAAGAGTTTAACTGTTACTATAGTGGTGATATGATGATGCAGGCTACTCTTTATTTTGGACCATTTATTTTGAGTGTTGAGTTCACAGAGCATCTGTTTAATGGGTTCCAGTATAGAGGAACTGCTGAGTTCAACTAGCCAACTGAAGGCAGTTTAAGACCATATAAAGTCAATGATGACTGAGGAGAGAAGACACAGTTAGTTGGAGAGACAGTGGTCTGATACAAGACAGGAAGTTGGTGAAGTAAGTCTACATGACGGCAGAATGGTGTTAACATCTACTAGTCACTGTTTATCTTCATCTTTTGTGCAGTTACCAGACTAATAATATTATCTATTTTCAGTTTATATCTATTTAGAATTATTCTGTCAGTTTTTATGTTGAGTGTTAAATCAAAGAAACAATTGAGGCTGAATTTATTAAGGTTGTTTATTAATTGCACTGCAATAAAAACTTTTACATTCAATTTCCATGAAATCTTTTGGTCTTATTGGACCAACATTTAACATTAAAATGGATTAAATTGGATTAAATTTTGTGTCACTGTTCAACACACAACATGGAATTATGTTTTTAGACATAAAAATGAAAAGCTGAAAGTCAATATGTATTCAACACCCTTTCTATGGCAAGCCTAAATAAGTTCAGGAGTAAAGATTCCCTTAACTAGTCACATGACTTGCATGGATTCACTTTGTGTGCAATACTAGTGTTTAACATGATTTTTAAATGACTACCTCGTCTCTGTACCCCACACATACAATTATCTGTAAGGTCCCTCAGTCAAGCAGCAACTTTCAAACAGATATAACCAGCTTTTCCATTGCCTCACAAAGAAGGGCACCTGTTGGTAGATGGGTAAAATGAAAAGAAATCTGACATTGAAAACCCCTTTGAGCGTAGTGAGTTTATTAATTACACTTTGGATGGTTTATCAATACACCCAATCACTACAAAGATACAGGCGTCCTTCCTAACTCAGTCGCCGGAGAGGAAAAACACTGCACAGGGATTTCACCCACAGGAGGTTGGTGGCACCTTAATTGGGGAGAACGTACTCGTGGTAATGACTGGAGCAGAACAGGTGGAATGGTACCAAATACATCCAACATGTTTTCCATGTGTTTGATTCCATTCCATTTGCTCCGTTCCAGACATTATTATGAGTTGTCTTCCCCTCAACAGCCTCCACTGATTTCACCATAAGGTCAATAGTGACTTTAAAACAGTTACATAGTTTAACGGCAGTGATTGGAGAAAACTGAGGATGGATCAACAACATTGTGGAATAAGTCAAGGGGTTCTTTCTGAAGACACTGAGGATACCAAACATTAGGAACACCTTCCTAATTTTGAGTTGAAACCCCTTTTGTCTTCAGAACAGCCTCAGTTCATCAGGGAATGGACTCTACAAGGTGACGAAAGTGTTCCACAGGGATGCTGGCCCATTATGACTCCAATGCTTCCTACAGTTGGGTCAAGTTGGATGGATTTCCTTTGGGGGGTGGACCATTCTTGATACACACCAGAAACTGTTTAGAGTGAAAAAACCCAGCAGTATTGCAGTTCCTGAAACCAGTGCGCCTGGCACCTACTACCACACCTCGTTCAGAGGCACTTACATGTTTTGTCTTGCACAAACACCCTCTAAATGGCACACATACACAACACACTTCTCAATTGTCTCAAGGCTTAAAAATCCTTCTTTAACCTGTCTCCTCCCCTTCATCTACACTGAAGTGGATTTAACAAGTGACTTCAATAAGGGATCATAGCTTTCACTTGGATTCATCTGGTCAGTCTATGTCATGGAAAGAGCAATACGATTGGTTCTGTTATATCACCTAATAACTACTCATATATCCATTGATAGTGAGTGGTAGCCTGATCTGCATGCAGGCACATCGTTTCATTGTATTTTCATACATTTTATCCACATACAGTGGGGCAAAAAAGTATTTAGTCAGCCACCAATTGTGCAAGTTCTCCCACTTAAAAAGATGAGAGATGCATGTAATGTTCATCATAGGTACACTTCAACTATGACAGACAAAATTAGAAGAAAAAAAATCCAGAAAATCACATTGTAGGATTTTTAATGAATTTATTTGCAAATGAGTGATTTGTCCAAATGTAGTTTTCTCGCAAGTTGAGGAGAATTGGGCTGCAGGTTAGGAGAATTAACGTAGCAGGTTATGATAATTAGATCAAGGAACGGAAAAGTGTTAGGATTAGCTCAAATGCTAAAAGAATTTGACGTCAATTTTACAAAAGCTTTATCCCAACTAGACTTTTGTAGAGTGAGCCATGTCCAACTTGCCTCCCAGTACCTGTAGGTCACGGTCTCCCTCCTGTGGCGCTCGGGACATTCTTTTCACACCACTTCAATAAGAAGTGATTTTGGTAGCAGGTTAGGAGCAGGGCTGGACTACAGAACGGCCCCAGATAGCATATGATAGAAAAATGTGTTGAATAGTGGGAAATTAGCTCGAAAACAATAACATTGTTTGTCAGCTTCATGACATCATGTCGAATAACATTCTAAAACTGTAAATATGTATCTCTGCACCATGGGTTGAAATGCCCTCCCCACCATGGCAAAATGGGTTGAAATGCCCTCCCCACCATGGCAAAATGGGTTGAAATGCCCTCCCCACCATGGCAAAATGGGTTGAAATGCCCTCCCCACCATGGCAAAATGGGTTGAAATGCAGTAAGTAAGAGGGGGGTGTGGGGTCGTCCGACCCTGGTTAGGAGAGCATTTTCACTAACCGTAACCCATAGCCGTAATTCTCCTAACCTGCTACATAAATTCTTCTAGCCCGATACGACAAAGTCAAATCTGTATAGAAGTGGTGTGAAAATGTGTCATCCAGCCCACCAGGGTTTTCTTGGCAAATAGACATTAAAGAGGAAGTTAACACACACAATACATTGCATTGAACCATCCCCATATCAAATACACAATGTCTTTCAGTTGTAAAGCTAATACATGAACAAACAGCAGTACATTAGAACATATTGAATCTCATTACTCATAATTAATCTCCTTTAATTTATTTTGAACATTAGAATTAACAGAAAAGATAGTGAAGAAGTCGATACTTGCCTTAGACGGTAACGTAAACTGTCTACAGCAGAAACTGTTACACACATTGGGAGGTCTGATAAACTAAAGTGCTGAAATTCATGTGGCACATCTCACATCTCATCAGTGAAGTACTTCCTAATATGTGTATGAGAAATCATTTTAAAGGAATACTACTGTATTTAATGTCCCTTTTTCGGGGTAGGACAGGTCAGCAGAATTTTGAAACGGGCCCCTGAATCACTAAGTCCGCCCCCAATAAATTGCTAAAATAAACTTTTGGCAGCAAAACCATCTCCCTCTTCCGTATCTCCTGTATCTCCTGTATCTCCTGTATCTCCAGTATCTCCTGTATCTCCCGTATCTCCTGTATCTCCAGTATCTCCTGTATCTCCCTCTCCTGTATCTCCCGTATCTCCCGTATCTCCTGTATCTCCTCTCCTGTATCTCCTGTATCTCCCTCTCCTGTATCTCCCTGTATCTCCCGTATCTCCCGTATCTCCAGTATCTCCTGTATCTCCCTCTCACTGTATCTCCTGTATCTCCTGTATCTCCCTCTCCTGTATCTCCCGTATCGCCCGTATCTCCCGTATCTCCTGTATCTCCTGTATCTCTCGTATCTCCTGTATCTCCTGTATCTCCTGTATCTCCTGTATCTCTCGTATCTCCTGTATCTCCTGTATCTCCCGTATCTTCCGTATCTCCTGTATCTCCTGTATCTCCCGTATCTTCCGTATCTCCTGTATCTCCTGTATCTCCTGTATCTCCCGTATCTCCTGTATCTCCAGTATCTCCTGTATCTCCCTCTCCTGTATCTCCTGTATCTCCCTCTCCTGTATCTCCCGTATCTCCTGTATCTCCTGTATCTCCCGTATCTCCTGTATCTCTCGTATCTCCTGTATCTCTCGTATCTGCTGTATCTCCAGTATCTCCTGTATCTCCCTCTCCTGTATCTCCGTATCTCCTGTATCTCCTGTATCTCCCGTATCTCCTGTATCTCTCGTATCTCCTGTATCTCCCGTATCTGCTGTATCTCCAGTATCTCCTGTATCTCCCTCTCCTGTATCTCCTGTATCTCCCTCTCCTGTATCTCCCGTATCTCCTGTATCTCCTGTATCTCTCGTATCTCCTGTATCTCCCGTATCTGCTGTATCTCCCAGGCTTGAATGGGAATATCTGTGGGATTTAAAAAATATTGTTAATTTATGAACCAAGATTCACTATTAATTTATTAAAATAAAGAAAGTAAAAATTTAATTAGAGATCTATACAAAACATAAGGTTGTCACATTATTTTTCAACATGAAAAACAGACTTGGTATGAAACAGAGTAACTGTAATTGTATCTGAGTGATTCTCACACACCACTCAACTTCTCCTACACCAACCTCCTCTTTGAAGTCTATTTGCCAAGAGGAGCCTGCTGGGCTGGATGCCACAGAGACAATCTTTTCACTCCACTTTGATACGGAATTGACTGTTTTGTAGCAGTTTATGAGAACTTATGCAGCAGGTTAGGAGACTGAGGTTAAGGTTAGGTAAAAGGGTTAGGGTTAGGGAAAATGCTCTCCTAAACCATGGTTTGATGACCGCATTTGGGACCCTGAGCTTACGTTCCTGCAATACAACACATTTTGCCATGGTGCAGGTATATCTCACCCCCAAAGCCAATTCTTTATTTGGCCGCCTATCCTTCCAGTTCTCTGCTGCCAATGACTGGAACAAACTGCAAAAATCACTAAAGCTGGAGACTCTTACCTCCCTCACTAGCTTTAAGCTCCAGCTGTCAGAGCAGCTCACTGATCTCTGCATCTGTACATAGCTCATCTGTAAATAGCCCATCCAATCTACCTCATCCCCATACTGTATTTATTTTATTTATCTTGCTCCTTTGCACCCCTGTATCTCTACTTGCACAGTCATCTTCTGCACATTCTACCATCCCAGTGTTTAATTGCTATATTGTAATTACTTCGCAACCATGGCCTATGCTCCAGTTTCAACTGTTCTGCCTTATTATTATTCGACCATGCTGGTCATTTATGAACATTTGAACATCTTGGCCATGTTCTGTTATAATCTCCACCCGGCACAGCCAGAAGAGGACTGGCCACCCCACATATGCTCTCTCTAATTCTCTCTTTCTTTCTCTCTCTCGGAGGACCTGCGCCCTAGGACCATGCCCCAGGACTACCTGACATGATGACTCCTTGCTGTCCCCAGTCCACCTGACCGTGCTGCTGCTCCAGTTTCAACTGTTCTGCCTTATTATTATTCGACCATGCTGGTCATTTATGAACATTTGAACATCTTGGCCATGTTCTGTTATAATCTCCACCCGGCACAGCCAGAAGAGGACTGGCCACCCCACATAGCCTGGTTCCTCTCTAGGTTTCTTCCTAGGTTTTGGCCTTTCTAGGGAGTTTTTCCTAGCCACTGTGCTTCTACACCTGCATTGCTTGCTGTTTGGGGTTTTAGGCTGGGTTTCTGTACAGCACTTTGAGATATCAGCTGATGTACGAAGGGCTATATAAATAAATTTGATTTGATTTGATTTATTTATTGCCTTATATAGATTGTATATAGATGTTTCTACTGTATTATTGATTGTATGTTTGTTTATTCTATGTGTAACTCTGTTGTTGTGTGTGTCTAACTGCTTTGCTTTATCTTGGCCAGGTCACAGTTGCAAATGAGAACTTGTTCTCAACTAGCATACCTGGTTAAATAAAGGTAAAATAAATATATATATATATATATATATATTTAAATGAGGTTGATAGGAAAGTTTTCAGTTTTAAAGCTAATTTCCTGTAATTCTACACACGTTGCTATCATATGCTATCTGGGGCCGTTCGGTAATCTGTCCCTGCTCCTAACCTGCTACCAAAATAATTTCTTATTGAAGTGGTGTGAAAAGAGTGTGTCCCGTGTGCAACAGGACAGAGGAGAGAGCCAGTTATGAGCCAGCAACAGGAGAGAGCCAGTTATGTGGAAACTGCTTTGCCTATATGTGGGTAAAATGTACAAACTTACAAATAAACAACGTGTCTGCATACAGTTCAGGCTTCCACTCACTGTCAATGGATATATGAGTAGGTATTAGGTGATAGATCAGAATCAGTGTTCAGCTGTATCTTACTGCTCTTTCCATGACATAGACTGACCAGGTGACTCCAAGTTAAAGCTATGATCCCTTATTGAAGTCAGTTGTTAAATCCACTTCAGTGTAGACGAAGGGGAGGAGACAGGTTAAAGAAGGATTTTTAAGCCTTGAGACAATTGAGAAGTGTGTTGTGTATGGGTGCCATTTAGAGGGTGTTTGGGCAAGACAAAACAATGTACGTGTCTTTGAATGAGGTGTGGTAGTAGATGCCAGGCGCACTGGTTTGTGACAAGAACTGCAACACTGCTGGGTTTATTCACACAGTTTCCTGTGTGTATCAAGAATGATCCACCACCCAAAAAACATCCAGCCAACTTGACACAACTGTGGGAAGCATTTGAGTCATAATGGGCCTTCATCCCCTTGGAACACTTTGTAGAGTCCCTGCCCTGATGAATTGAGGCTGTTCTGGAGACAAAAGGGGTGCAACTCAAATCATGTTTGGTGTACTCAGTGCCCCCAGAAAGTATTCATACCTCTTGACTTAATAAACATTTTGGAGTGTTACAACCTGAAATAAAAATATATTAAAAAATATGTATTTTCTCACCCCTCTATACACAATACCCCTTAATAACAAAGATAAAATATGTATTTTCACACCCCTCTATACACAATACCCCTTAATAACAAAGATAAAATATGTATTTTCACACCCCTCTATACACAATACCCCTTAATAACAAAGATAAAATATGTATTTTCACACCCCTCTATACACAATACCCCTTAATAACAAAGATAAAATATGTATTTTCACACCCCTCTATACACAATACCCCTTAATAACAAAGATAAAATATGTATTTTCACACCCCTCTATACACAATACCCCTTAATAACAAAGATAAAATATGTATTTTCTCACCCCTCTATACACAATACCCCTTAATAACAAAGATAAAATATGTCTTTAGAAATGTTTGCAGATGAATTGAAAATGAAATACAGAAATATCTAATTGACGTATGTTAGAATCACATTTGGCAGTGATTACAGCTGTGAGTCCTTCTGGGTAAGTCTGTAAGAGCGTTCCTGGATTGTACAATATGTTTACATTATTCTTTAAAAAATGATTCAATCCCTGTCAAGTTGGTTGTTGATCATTGCTAGACGGCCATAACATGGTGCAGCCATCACCATGCTTGAAAATATGAAGAGTGGTACTCAGTGATGTGTTGTGTTGGATTTGCCCCAAATATAACCCTTTGCATTCCGGACATAGAATACATTTATTTTGACCATTGTTTTGCAGTTTTACTTTAATGCCTTATTGCAAACAGGATGTAAGTTTTGGAATATGTTTATTCGTACATGTTTCCTTCTTTTCAATCTGTCATTTAGGTTAGTATTGTGGAGTAACTACAAAATTGTTGATCCGTCCTAAGTTTTCTGCTATCACAGCCATTAAACTATGAAACTGTTTTAAAGTCAAAATGGACCTTTTGGTGAAATCAGTGGAGGCTGCTGAGGGGAAGACAACTCATAATAATGTCTGGAACGGAGCAAATGGATTGGAATCAAACACATGGAAAACTTGTTGGATGTATTTGGTACTGAGTTAGCAAGGACGCCTGTATCTTTGTAGTGATTGGGTGTATTGATAAACCTTCCAAAGTGTAATTAATAAACTCACTACGCTCAAAGGGATATGTCAGATTTCTTTTCTTTTTACCCATCTACCAACAGGTGCCCTTCTTTGTGAGGCAATGGAAAAGCTGGTTATATCTGTTTGAAAGTTGCTGCTTGACTGAGGGACCTTACAGATAATTGTATGTGTGGGGTACAGAGACGAGGTAGTCATTTAAAAATCATGTTAAACACTAGTATTGCACACAAAAGCCCAGGTAGGGGCGAGGAGAGAGACTGAAGTTATACTGTTACATTGATGCTGTTGACCCGGATCACTGGTTGCTGCGGAAAAGGAGGAGGTCAAAAGGAGGGTGAGTGTAACCGATGTGACATGGCTAGCTAGTTAGCGTGGTGTGTGCTAATAGCATTTCAATCTGAGACCTTGAAGTAGTTGTTCCCCTTGCTCTGCAGGGGACGTGGCTTTTGTGGAGCAATGGCTAAAGATGCTTCTTGGGAAGCAGTTGTTGAAAGAGGGTCCTTCGTTTGAGCCCAAGTAGGGGCGAGGACAGGGACGGAAGTGAAACTGTTACATTATAATCACCTCTGGCAGTGATTACAGCTGTGAGTCTTTCTGGGTAAGACTATAAGTGCTTTGCACACCTGGAATGTACAATATTTGCACATTTTCAAGCCAATCAAAACTGTAACTTGGACAATTAGGAACATACAATATTGTCATAGTAAGCAACTCTGGTATATATTTGGCTTTTTGTTTTAGGTTATTGACCTGCTGAAAAGTGAATTTGCGTCCCAGTGAAATTCGCTGCTTGACTGAGGGACCTTACAGATAATTGTATGTGTGGGGTACAGAGATGAGGTAGTCATTCAAAAATCATGTTTAACACTATTATTGCACACAGAGTGAATCCATGCAACTGATGTGACTAGTTAAGCAAATCTTTACTCCTGAACTTATTTAGTAACAATCCTCTTGGTCTGATGAAGAATAGTCAAGATCGGACCAAAACGCAGCATGGGAAGTGTTTATGATAATATTTATTTTAACTCAGAACACTAAGACAAAATAACACAAAAAAAAAAAACCTATGCCCACCACAAAACAGTTCTGTCTGGTGCAGAGACAGAAAACAACTACCCACAAACACAGGTGGGAACAGGCTACCTAAGTATGGTTCTCAATCAGAGACAACGATTGCCAGCTGCCTCTGATTGGGAACCATACCAGGCCAAACACATAGAAATACACCACACAGAACAAAACATAGAATGAACAACATAGAATGCCCACCCCAACTCACGCCCTGACCAAACCAAAATAGAAACATAAAAATTTAAACTCCGTTTTTCACAATTCCTGACATTTAATCCAAGTAACAATTCCCTGTCTTGGGTTAATTCGGCTCACCACTTTATTTTAAGAATGTGAAATAATAATAGTAGAGAGAATGATTAATTTCAGCTTATATTTCTTTCATCACATTCCCAGTGGGTCAGAAGTTTACATACACGCAATTAGTATTTGTTAGCATTGCCTTTAAATTGTTTAACTTGGGTCAAACGTTTCGGGTAGCCTTCCACAAGTTTCCCACAATAAGTAGGGTGAATTTTGGCCCATTCCTCCTGACAGAGCTGGAGTAACTAAGTCAGGTCTGTAGGCCTCCTTGCTCACACACGCTTTTTCAGTTCTGCCCACAAATTTTCTGGGCTTTGTGGTGGCCACAATACCTTGACTTTGTTGTCCTTAAGCCACTTTGCCACAACTTTGGAAGTATGCCTGGGGTCATTGTCCACTTGGAAGACCCATTTGCGACCAAGCTTTACCTTCCTGACTGATGTCTTGAGATGTTGCTTCAATATATCCACATAATTTTCCTCCCTCATGATGCCATCTATTTTGTGAAGTGCATCAGTCCCTCCTGCAGCAAAGCACCCCCACAACATGATGCTGCCACCCCCTTGCTTCACAGTTGGGATAGAGTTCTTCGGCTTGCAAGCCTCCCCCTTTTCCTCCAAACACAACAACGGTCATTATGGCCAAACAGTTCTATTTTTGTTTCATTAGACCAAAGGACATTTCTCCAAAAACTACAATCTTTGTCCGCATGTGCAGTTGCAAACCGTAGTCTATCGTTTTTATGGCGGTTTTGGAGCATTGGCTTCTTCCTTGCTGAGCGACCTTTCAGGTTATGTCGATATAGGACTCGTTTTACTGTGGAAATAGATACTTTTGTACCTGTTTCCTCCAGCATCTTCACAAGGTCCTTTGCTGCTGTTCTGGTATTGATTTGCACTTTTCGCACCAAAGTAGGTTCATCTCTAGGATGCACAACGTGTCTCCTTCCTGAGTGGTATGACGGCTGCGTGGTCCCATGGTGCTTATATGTGCGTACTATTGTTCGTACAGATGAACTTGGTACCTTCAGGCAATTGGAAATTGAACCAGACTTGTGGAGGTCTACATTTTTTTTCTGAGGTCTTGGCTGATTTCTTTGTCAAGCAAAGAGGCACTGAGTTTGAAGGTCGGCTTTGAAATACATCCAGAGGTACACCTCCAATTGACTCAAATGATGTTAATCAGAAGCTTCTAAAGCCATGACATAATTTTCTGGAATTTTCCAAGCTGTTTAAAGGCACAGTCAACATAGTGCATGTAAACTTCTGACCCACTGGAATTGTGATACAGTGAATTATAAGTGAAATAATCTGTCTGTAAACAAATGTTGGAAAAATTACTTGTGTTATGCACAAAGTAGATGTCCTAACCGACTTGCCAAAACTATAGTTTGTTAACAAGAAATTTGTGGAGTGGTTGAAAAATGAATTTTAATGACTCCAACCTATCTGTATGTAAACTTCTGACTCCAACTGTATAAACTGAAAATAGATAATATTGTTATTCTGGTAACTGCACAAAAGATGAAGATAAACAGTAACTAGTAGATGTTAACACCATTCTGCCATCATGTCGACTTACTTCACCAACTTCCTGTCTTGTATCAGACCACTGTCTCTCCAACTAACTGTGTCTTCTCTCCTCAGTCATCATTGACTTTATATGGTCTTAAACTGCCTTCAGTGGGCTAGTTGAACTCAGCAGTTCCTCTATACTGGAACCCATTAAACAGATGCTCTGTGAACTCAACACTCAAAATAAATGGTCTAAAATAAAGAGTAGCCTGCATCATCATATCAACACTATAGTAACAGTTAAACACTTTTCATCCCAGAAAATTCTACAAATATGCAGATAATCAAAGAGCACACAATTATAAATGTAACAAAAGTACCAATAGAAACAGATACACAATGACAATACTGTACATAAAAACACTTAATATTCATCGGCAAAATACTTAGCATCCACCTGTTTTATTCACTTGTGCATAAAGCCCATCTAGGTTGTTAAGAGGTGGTTCCTGAGCCCCTCTCCCAGTCGCGTTGACTTCAGCGTACTCACTCTCCTGTCCCTGGATCCTGTCCTGGGCTGCAGCAGGGGTCTCTTTGGTCTGTAGTTTGGAGAAGTCTATGTCACCGTAGTGGATCTCTTCAGGCTGGTCTTCTGCAGGTTCCTCTGGTTCCTCTCCGGCTGTGGCCTGGTTAGTACACACTGTCCCAACCGGGGAGTTCTGTGGAGAGAACACAGAGAGAGGAACAGGTGTAAATCTCTAAGCTCAGTAATGTGTAAAACTCTAAGGTCAGCAGGTTACACAACACATACTGATGGGATGTCAATGAAAATGTCAATTCAACTGACAGGTGTAAAGACAGTAAACACTGTCAAAGTCCAACAGCCATTCTGTTATCATTCCATGTCATTACAGGATGTGGCATTGCTTTCGATGTGGTCATCTCCCCCTAAACTTGCTCTGAAACTATGTTAACCTCATGGCTTTAAATAGTTTCAGCATTAATTCAGTACCTCCTTAGATACACTTTGTAGATGGTTTTGTAAGTTGAGCCTTATTCCCACCTGTCCCTGTGGACTGTCTGTCCTTTCAAGTCCATCGTGGAGCCTCGAGTTTCTCCTCCTGGAAGACATTTAGAAAGGTATTCTGAATGCACTGAGAGGGTTTTCATATGCAAAAGCACAAACACAGCAGAAATAAAATTGTTTTGCGTTGATGCCAGGAATAGTTCTTACCATACAAAAAGACTGATCAGGCTGATAAGCAAAATGGCCCCCAGAGTTCCTGCTGCAACCCCAAACACCATTGGGTTTTTTGGCTCTTTTTGCCCTAAAAATACAGCACATATTATGGTCAATTCTCACAAAAAGATCTCTCAAGTACACTACATGACCAAAAGTATGTGGACACCTGCTCGTCGAACATCTCATTCCAAAATCATGGGCATTAATATGGAATATAGAATGTCATTGTATGCTGTAGCGTTAAGAATTCCCTTCACTGGAACTAAGGGGCCTAGCCCAAACCATGAAAAACAGCCCCAGACCATTATTCCTCATCCACCAAACTTTACAGTTGGCACTATGCTTTGGTGCAGGTTGTGTTCACCTGGAATCCGTCAAATCCCAGATTCACCGGGCCTCCCGAGTGGTGCCTTGGTTAAGGGCGCTGTACTGCAGCGCCAGCTGTGCCATCAGAGTCTCTGGGTTCGCGCCCAGGCTCTGTCGTAACCGGCCGCGACCGGGAGGTCCGTGGGGCGACGCACAATTGGCCTAGCGTCATCCGGGTTTGGGAGGGCTTGGTCGGTAGGGATGTCCTTGTCTCATCGCGCACCAGCGACTCCTGTGGCGGGCCGGGCGCAGTGCGCGCTAACCAAGGTTGCCAGGTGCATGGTGTACCCTCCGACACATTGGTGAAGCTGGCTTCCGGGTTGGATGCGCGCTGTGTTAAGAAGTAGTACGGCTGGTTGGGTTGTGTATCGGAGGACGCATGACTTTCAACCTTCGTCTCTCCCGAGCCCGTACGGGAGTTGTAGCAATGAGACAAGATAGTAGCTACTACAACAATTGGTTACCACGAAATTGGGGAGAAAAAAGGGGTACATTTAAAAAAAACTATAATAAAAAAATTAAAATATCCCAGATTCGTCCGCCGGACTGCCAGATGGTTAATCGTATTTTCAACACGCCAGAAAACAGATTTCCACTTCTCCAGAGTCCAATGGCAGTGAGCTTTACACCACTGCAGCTGATTCTTGGCACTGCGCATAGTGATCTTAGGCTTGTGTGCGGCTGTTCGGCCATGGAAACCCATTTCATGAAGCCCTCATCAAACAGTTCTTGTGCTGCCATTGCTTCCAAAGGCAGTTTGGAACTCGGTAGTGAATGTTGCCATCCTACTGCCAATGTTTGTCTACGGAAATTGCATAGCTGTGTGCTTGATTTTAAACACCTGTCAGCAACATGTGTGGCTTTAACTTATATTTAACTTTAACTTATAACTGAATCCACGCATTTGAAGGGGTGTCCACATACTTTTGAATATATAGTGTATATCTAACCTACGATTGTGTCCTTCGTGCCCA
>NC_056444.1:9863550-9878730 GCF_018296145.1 Oncorhynchus tshawytscha
CTCAGTTTTCTCCAATCACAGCCGTTAAACTATGTAACTGTTTTAAAGTCACCATTGGCCTTATGGTGAAATCAGTGGAGGCTGCTGAGGGGAAGACAACTCATAATAATGTCTAGAACGGAGCAAATGGAATGGAATCAAACACATGGAAAACTTGTTGGATGTATTTGGTACCATTCCACCTGTTCTGCTCCAGCCATTACCACGAGTACGTTCTACCCAATTAAGGTGCCACCAACCTCTTGTGGGTGAAATCCCTGAGTGGGTTTGTAGTGACTGGGTGTATTGATAAACCATCCAAACGGATGGAGGCTGAGGTGTCCTTAGGAGAGACTGAGGGAGAGGGGTTCATTTAGAATGTAGCGAAGGTCACCATAGATAGAACTGATTTGGTTTGGTCTGGATTCTCCTGCATTTGGTTCTCAGGTGTGAACTGTGTTGGAAGAGTCCATGTCAGCTCAGGGGGGTGTTCAGGACAGGGAGCGACAGCAGAGCAGTTCAAGCTGACAGGGGTCCCTTCCTTCACCTCACCTGAGACAGAAAGGATGGGACTGGAAGGAAAATCTGTAATACATTGTAGATAAATATATTTTACACTGACAGGCACACCGCCTACTTGGTCTTATGCTATTCATATAATTTTAGAAAAATGTATACAAGTTAAATAGTCTGTCTCTTTTTACCGTTGACAACTACAGTAAAGAAACAGACTTTTTGAGGGTCTGTTGCTTTGAATGATTGACTCTCAATCCTGAAGTAGTATTTATCAGAGTAACTGGTGGTTACATTGAAGAAATCAAATCAAATCAAATCAAATCAAATTTTATTTGTCACATACACATGGTTAGCAGATGTTAATGCGAGTGTAGCGAAATGCTTGTGCTTCTAGTTCCGACAATGCAGTAATAACGAACAAGTAATCTAACTAACAATTCCAAAAAAACTACTGTCTTATACACAGTGTAAGGGGATAAAGAATATGTACATAAGGATATATGAATGAGTGATGGTACAGAGCAGCATAGGCAAGATACAGTAGATGATATCGAGTACAGTATATACATATGAGATAAGTATGTAAACCAAGTGGCATAGTTAAAGTGGCTAGTGATACATGTATTACATAAGGATGCAGTCGATGATATAGAGTACAGTATCAACGTATGCATATGAGATGAATAATGTAGGGTAAGTAACATTATATAAGGTAGCATTGTTTAAAGTGGCTAGTGATATATTTACATCATTTCCCATCAATTCCCATGATTAAAGTGGCTGGAGTAGAGTCAGTGTCATTGACAGTGTGTTGGCAGTAGCCACTCAATGTTAGTGGTGGCTGTTTAACAGTCTGATGGCCTTGAGATAGAAGCTGTTTTTCAGTCTCTCGGTCCCAGCTTTGATGCACCTGTACTGACCTCACCTTCTGGATGACAGCGGGGTGAACAGGCTGTGAAGAAGAAGACTGTGGTGCAGTTCTTCTGGGACATGTTTCCAGTTATCTTACCTTGATCTTCCCTTGATAGAGCGTTGGACTAGTAACCGGAAGGTTGCAAGTTCTAACCCCCGAGCTGACAAGGTATAAATCTGTCGTTCTGCCCCTGAACAGGCAGTTAACCCACTGTTCCTAGGCCGTCATTGAAAATAAGAATTTGTTCTTAACTGACTTGCCTAGTAAAATAAAGGTTTTTAAAAAAAAATTGTAATAAAAAACATCTGTTGACCATCTTACTGCTGTTAAATATCACATTGTCCGGATGCCCACCAAAGACTGGTAATTCTTTAATCCACACTCCAGAGGTAAGTATTGTGATGTTCAATTTATAGTAAGGACTATCAAATGAACATGGGATTTGTATACAGGAGCCAGTCAGTACGTCCAGTCTATCTGCCATTGTGGCGATCAAATCTCGTTGGCCAAACAGGCCAAAACACTTGGAACATGAGGGACAACATCAGGGAGGTAATATGATCTTTTCAGTACAGTCTATCTCTCCTTCTGCAGCAAAATATATGAACTAATTTCAATATACAAATCAAATCAAATCAAATGTATTTGTAAATACACATAGTTAGCAGGTTTTAATGCGAGTGTAGCGAAATGCTTGTGCTTCTAGTTCCGATAATGCAGTAATAACCAACGAGTAATCTAACCTAACAATTCCACAACTACTACCTTATACACACAAGTGTAAAGGGATAAATAACATGTACATAAAGATATATGAATGAGTGATGGTACAGAACGGCATAGGCAAGATGCAGTAGATGGTATCGAGTACAGTACATACATATGAGATGAGTAATGTAGGGTATGTAAACAAAGTGGCATAGTTTAAAGTGGCTAGTGATACATGTATTATATAAAGATGCAGTAGATGGTACAGAACGGCATAGGCAAGATGCAGTAGATGGTATCGAGTACAGTACATACATATGAGATGATTTATGTAGGGTTTATGTAAACATTATATTAAGTAGCAATTTTTAAAGTGGTAAACATTATATTAAGTAGCAATTTTTAAAGTGGCTAGTGATATATTTTTTACATCAATTTCCATCAATTTCCATTATTAAAGTGGCTGGAGTTGAATCAGTGTGTTGGCAGCAGCCACTCAATGTTAGTGGTGGCTGTTTAACAGTCTAATGGCCTTGAGATAGAAGCTGTTGTTCAGTCTCTCGGTCCCTGCTTTGATGCACCTGTACTGACTTCGCCTTCTGGATGATAGCGGGGTGAACAGCCAGTGGCTCGGGTGGTTGTTGTCCTTGATGATCTTTATGGCCTTCCTGTGACATCGGGTGGTGTAGGTGTCCTGGAGGGCAGGTAGTTTGCCCCCGGTGATGCATTGTGCAGACCTCACTACCCTCTGGAGAGCCTTACGGTTGTGGGTGGAGCAGTTACCATACCAGGCGGTGATACAGCCTGACAGGATGCTCTCGATTGTGCATCTGTAGAAGTTTGTGAGTGCTTTTGGTGACAAGACGAATTTCTTCAGCCTCCTGAGGTTGAAGCGGCGCTGCTGCGCCTTCTTACGACGCTGTCTGTGTGGGTGGACCAATTCCGTTTGTCCGTGATGTGTACGCCGAGGAACTTAAAACTTACTACCCTCTCCACTACTGTCCCGTCGATGTGGATAGGGGGGTGCTCCCTCTGCTGTTTCCTGAAGTCCACAATCATCTCCTTTGTTTTGTCGACATTGAGTGTGAGGTTATTTTTCTGACACCACACTCCGAGGGCCCTCACCTTCTCCATGGAAGCCGTCTCATCGTTGTTGGTAATCAAGCCTATCACTGTAGTATCGTCCGCAAACTTGATGATTGAGTTGGAGGCGTGCATGGCCACGCAGTCGTGGGTGAACAGGGAGTACAGGAGAGGGCTCAGAACTCACCCTTGTGGGGCCCCAGTGTTGAGGATCAGCGGGGTGGAGATGTTGTTACCTACCCTCGCCACCTGGGGGGCGGCCCGTCAGGAAGTCCAGTACCCAGTTGCACAGGGCGGGGTCGAGACCCAGGGTCTGGAGTTGGTCTAGGGTGTCAGGTAGGGTGGAGGTGATATGGTCCTTGACAAGTCTCTCAAAGCACTTCATGATGACGGAAGTGAGAACTACGGACGGTAGTCGTTTAGCTCAGTTACCTTAGCTTTCTTGGGAACAGGGACAATGGTGGCCCTCTTGAAGCATGTGGGAACAACAGACTGGGGTAAGGATTGATTGAATATGTCCGTAAACACACCAGCCAGCTGGTCTGCGCATGCTCTGAGGGCACGGCTGGGGATGCCATCTGGGCCTGCAGCCTTGCAAGGGTTAACACGTTTAAATGTTTTACTCACGTCGGCTGCAGTGAAGGAGAGCCTGCAGGTTTTGGTTGCGGGCAGTGTCAGTGGCACTGTATTGTCCTCAAAGCGGACAAAAAGTTATTTATTCTGACTGGGAGCAAGACATCCTGGTCCGCGACGGGGCTGGTTTTCTTCTTGTAATCCGTGATTGACTGTAGACCATGCCACATACTTCTTGTGTCTGAGCCGTTAACAGTCTAATGGCCTTGAGATAGAAGCTGTTGTTCAGTCTCTCGGTCCCTGCTTTGATGCACCTGTACTGACTTCGCCTTCTGGATGATAGCGGGGTGAACAGCCAGTGGCTCGGGTGGTTGTTGTCCTTGATGATCTTTATGGCCTTCCTGTGACATCGGGTGGTGTAGGTGTCCTGGAGGGCAGGTAGTTTGCCCCCGGTGATGCGTTGTGCAGACCTCACTACCCTCTGGAGAGCCTTACGGTTGTGGGTGGAGCAGTTGCCATACCAGGCGGTGATACAGCCTGACAGGATGCTCTCGATTGTGCATCTGTAAAAGTTTGTGAGTGCTTTTGGTGACAAGACGAATTTCTTCAGCCTCCTGAGGTTGAAGCGGCGCTGCTGCGCCTTCTTCACGACGCTGTCTGTGTGGGTGGACCAATTCCGTTTGTCCGTGATGTGTACGCCGAGGAACTTAAAACTTACTACCCTCTCCACTACTGTCCCGTCGATGTGGATAGGGGGGTGCTCCCTCTGCTGTTTCCTGAAGTCCACAATCATCTCCTTTGTTTTGTCGACATTGAGTGTGAGGTTATTTTTCTGACACCACACTCCGAGGGCCCTCACCTTCTCCATGGAAGCCGTCTCATCGTTGTTGGTAATCAAGCCTATCACTGTAGTATCGTCCGCAAACTTGATGATTGAGTTGGAGGCGTGCATGGCCACGCAGTCGTGGGTGAACAGGGAGTACAGGAGAGGGCTCAGAACTCACCCTTGTGGGGCCCCAGTGTTGAGGATCAGCGGGGTGGAGATGTTGTTACCTACCCTCGCCACCTGGGGGGCGGCCCGTCAGGAAGTCCAGTACCCAGTTGCACAGGGCGGGGTCGAGACCCAGGGTCTGGAGTTGGTCTAGGGTGTCAGGTAGGGTGGAGGTGATATGGTCCTTGACAAGTCTCTCAAAGCACTTCATGATGACGGAAGTGAGAACTACGGACGGTAGTCGTTTAGCTCAGTTACCTTAGCTTTCTTGGGAACAGGGACAATGGTGGCCCTCTTGAAGCATGTGGGAACAACAGACTGGGGTAAGGATTGATTGAATATGTCCGTAAACACACCAGCCAGCTGGTCTGCGCATGCTCTGAGGGCACGGCTGGGGATGCCATCTGGGCCTGCAGCCTTGCAAGGGTTAACACGTTTAAATGTTTTACTCACGTCGGCTGCAGTGAAGGAGAGCCTGCAGGTTTTGGTTGCGGGCAGTGTCAGTGGCACTGTATTGTCCTCAAAGCGGACAAAAAAGTTATTTATTCTGACTGGGAGCAAGACATCCTGGTCCGCGACGGGGCTGGTTTTCTTCTTGTAATCCGTGATTGACTGTAGACCATGCCACATACTTCTTGTGTCTGAGCCGTTGAATTGCCACTCTACTTTGTCTCTATACTGAAGCTTAGCTTGTTTGATTGCCTTGCGGAGGGAATAGCCACACTGTTTGTATTCGGTCATGTTTCCAGTCATCTTACCCTGGTTAAAAGCAGTGGTTTGCGCTTTCAGTTTCACCGAATGCTGCCATCAATCCACGGTTTCTGTTTTGGGAATGTTTTAATCATTGCTATGGGTACGACATCGTCAATACACTTTCTTTTGAACTCGCTCACCGAATCAGCGTATTCGTCAATGTTCTTGTTGGACGCAATGCGGAACATATCCCAATCCACATGATCGAAGCAGTCTTGAAGCGTGGAATCAGAATGGTCGGACCAGCGTTGAACAGGCCTGAGCTTTTTGTTTTAGTTTCTGTCTGTAGGCTGGGAGCAACAAAATGGAGTCGTGGTCAGCTTTTCCGAAAGGAGGGCGGGGGAGAGCCTTATATGCATCGCGGAAGTTAGAATAACAATGATCCAGGGTTTTACCAGCCCTGGTTGCGCAATCAATATGCTGATACAATTAGGAGTCTTGTTTTCAGATTAGCCTTGTTAAAATCCCCAGCTACAATGAATGCAGCCTCAGGATATGTGGTTTCCAGTTTGCATTGAGTCAAATAAAGTTTGTTCAGGGCCATCGATGTGTCTGCTTGGAGGGGAATATATACGGCTGTGATCATAATCTAAGAGAATTCCCTTGGTAGACAATGCGGTCGACATTTGATTGTGAGGAATTCTAAGTCAGGTGAACAGAAGGACTTGAGTTCCTGTATGTTGTTATGATCACACCACGTCTCGTTAATCATAAGGCATACACCCCCGCCCTTCTTACCAGAAAGATGCTTGTTTCTGTCGGCGCGATGCGTGAAGAAACCAGCTGGCTGCACCGACTCTGATAGCGTCTCTCGATTGAGCCATGTTTCCGTGAAGCAAAGGATGTTACAGTCTCTGATGTCTCTCTGGAATGCTATCCTTGCTACCCTTGCTCAGATTTCATCAACCTTGTTGTCAAGAGACTGGGAGTATGCTAGGGAGTGGTGCGCGATGTGCCCATCTCCGGAGCCTGACCAGAAGACCGCTTTGTTTGTCTCTTTTACGACGTCGTTGTTTTGGGTCGCCAGCTGGGATCCAATCCATTGTCCTGGGTGGAAGGCAGAACACAGGATCCGCTTCGGGAAAGTCATATTCCTGGTCGTAATGGTGAGTTGACGTTGCTCTTATATTCAGTAGTTCCTCCCGACTGTACGTAATGAAACCTAAGATTACCTGGGGTACCAATGTCATAAATAACATGTAAAAAAACAAAATACTGCATAGTTTCCTAGGAACGCGAAGCGAGGCGGCCATCTCTGTCGGCGCCGGAAGGTGGAGTCCTGATGTCACGACTCCATGCCCTAAACTGGATCATGCACATATCTGGAGCACAATGTTTGAATCCAGACTATTAAACTCTACTTATCAGGAATTATCTGTACACTTTTCTATACATTGAGACAGACGGGAATACAGCTCACACCATGAAATATCATCACTTGTGCTTATTCCTCTGTCTGATTCATAACTAGTTGTTGCTGTTGCTGTGTGGAAGACTCACCTGACATAAAGAGCCCCATGAGAAAAAACATGTTCTCAGAACAAGCCATGTGAGAACTCACACACTACTGATTCCTTGAAACAGTACAAACATACACTTACTGGTAGAGTAGCTGAACTCACACAACACATTGCATTGAACCATCCCCATATCAAATACACGATGTCTTTCCGTTGTGAAGCTAATACATGAACGAACAGCAGTACTTTGAACATATTGAATCTTATTACTCATAATTAATTTTCTTTAATTTATTTTGAATATTCAAAATAACAGAAGATACTGTGAAGACGTTGATTCTTGCCAGGCTTGAATAGGAATGTGTGTGGGATTTAAAAATATAGTTAAATCATGAACCAAACTCCACTATTCATTTGACTCAAGACAAAAAAGGAAAAGTTACATTTGAGTTTGATACAAAACATACGGTTGTCACATTATGTTTCAACATGAAAAACAGACTTGGTATGAAACAGAGTGACTGTAATTGTATCTGAGTGATTCTCACACACCACTCAACTTCTCCTACACCTACTTCCTCTTTGAGGTCTATTTGCAAAGAGGAGCCTGGTGGGCTGGATGCCACAGAGACACTCTTTTCACTCCACTTTGATTATATAAAGGTTAAATACATAAATAAAAATAGGTTGGGTAAAAGGGATATGGTTAAGAAAATGCTCTCCTATCTAGGATTGGAAGACAGCGTTTGGTACCCTGAGTTTACAGTGGCAAGAAAAAGTATGTGAACCCTTTGGAATTACCTGCTTAAATTGGTCATACAATTTAATCTGATCTTCATCTAAGCCACAACAATAGACAAACACAGTCTGCTTAAACTAACAACACACAAACAATTACACATTTTCAGGTGTTTATTGAACACACAAGTAAATATTCACAGTGCAGGGTGGGAAAGTTTGTGAACCTTTGGATTTTATAACTGGTTCACCCTCCTTTGGAAGCAATAACCTCAACCAAACGTTTTCTGTTCTACTGAACTGTTTCAGTTAAGCAATATTCTTGTGATGTCTGGTGTGAACTGCTCTCTTGAGGTCATGCCACTGCATCGCAATCGGGTTGAGGTCAGGACTCTGACTGGGTCACTCCAGAAGGCGTATTTTCTTCTGTTGAAGTCATTCTGTTGTTGATTTACTTCTGTGTTTTGGTTTGTTGTCCTGTTGCATCACTCAACTTCTGTTGACCTTCAATTGGCGTACAGATAGCCTTACATTCTGCTGCAAAAAGTCCTGATAAACTTGGGAAATCATTTTTCCGTCGATGATAGCAAGCTTTCCAGGCACCGTGGAAGCAAAGCAGGCCCCAACCATGATGCTCCCTCCACCATACTTTACAGTTGGGATGAGGTTTTGATGTTGGTGTGTTGTGCCTTTTTTTCTCCACACATAATGTTGTGTGTTCCTTCCAAACAACTCAACTTTAGTTTAATCTGTCCACAGAATATTTTGCCAGTAGCACTGTGAAAGCAATATTTGTTTTTGGACAGCAGTGACTTCTTCTGTGGTGTCCTCCCATGAACACCATTTTTGTTCAGTGTTTTACATATCGTAGACTTGTTAACAGAGATGTTTGCATGTTCAGAGATTGCTGTAAGTCGTTAGCTGACACTCTAGGATTCTTCTTAACCTCATTAAGCATTCTGCGCTGTGGTCTTGCAGTCACGTTTGCAGGAAGGCCAGTCCTAGGGAGAGTAGCAACATTACTGAACTTTCTCCATTTATAGACAATTCGTCTTACCGTGGACTAATGAACATCAGGGCTTTTAGAGATACTTTTGTAACCCTTTCCAGATTTATATAAGTCAACAATTCTTAATCTTAGGTCTTCTGAGATCTCTTTTGTTTGAGGTACAGTTCACATTAGGCAATGCTTCTTGTGATTAGCAAACTCAAAATTTTTGAGTGTTTTGTACAGGGCAGGGCAACTCTAACCAGCATCACTACTCTGGACGGTTCTGACCTAGAATATGTGGACAACTACAAATACCTAGGTGTCTGATTCGACTGTATACTCTCCTTCCAGACTCACATTAAATATCTCCAACCCAAAATGTAATCTAGAATCGGCTTACTACTTCACAACAAAGAATCCTTCACTCATGCTGCCTAACATACCCTTGTAAAACTGACTATCCTACTGATCCTCGACTTCGTCGATGTCCTTTACACAATAGCTTCCAACACTCAACTCAACAAATTGGATGCAGTCTATCATAGTGTCATCTGAATGTCACCAAAGCCCCATATACCACCCACCACTGAGACCTGTATGCTCTCGTTGGCTGGCCCTCGCTTTATACTCGTCGCCAAACCCACTGGCTCCAGGTCATCTACAAGTCTCTGCAAAGTAAAGCCCCGCCTTATCTCAGCTCACTGGTCACCATAGCAGCACCCACCCATAGCACGCGCTCCAGCAGGTATATTTCACTGGTCACCCCCAAAGTCAATTCTTACTTTGGCTGCCTCTCCTTCCTGTTCTCTGCTGCCAATGATTGGAACGAACTGCAAAAATCACTGAAGCTGGAGAGTCATATCTCCCTCACTAACTTTAAGCACCAGCTGTCAGAGCAGCTCACAGATCACTGCACCTGTACATAGCCCATCTGTAAATAGCCCATCCAATTACCTCATCCCCATACTGTTATTTATTTTGCTCCTTTGCACCCCAGTATCTCTACTTGCACACTCATCTTCTGCACATCTATCACCCCAGTGTTTAATTGCTATATTGTAATTATTTCACCACTATGGCCTATTTATTGCATTACCTCTCTTATCCTACCTCATTTGCACACACTGTATATAGACCTTTTCTATTGTATTATTGACTGTATGTTTATTCCATGTGTAACTCTGTGTTGTTTGTGTCACACTGCTTTGCTTTATTTTGGCCAGGTCGCAATTGTAAATGAGACTTGCTCTTAACTTGCCAACATGGTTAACTAAAGGTGAAATAAAAATAAATTAAAAAGAGCTGTGAGTCTCTTGTTAAGTCTATAAGAGCTTTGCACATCTGAAATGAACAATATTTCCACATTATTCTTTTAAAAAATTCTTCAAGCTCTTTCAAATTGGTTGTTGATCATAGCTTGACAGCCATTTTCAAGTCTTGTCATAGATTTTCAAGCCGATCAAAACTGTAACTTGGACAATTAGGAACATTCAATGTTGTCATAGTAAGCAACCCTGGTGTATATTTGGCTTTTGTTTTAGGTTGTTGTCCTGCTGAAAGGTGAATTTGTGTCCCAGTATCTTTAGAAAAGAAGTCTAAACCAGGTTTTTCTCTAGTTTTGCCTTTGCTTAGCTCTATTCCATTTATTTTTATCCTAAAACACTTTATGACAAGCATACCCATAACATACTGCAGCCATCACCATGCTTGAAAAAATTAAGGTGGTACTCAACGATGTGTTGGACATAGAATGAATTTCTTGTCCAAATGTTTTGCAGTTTTACTTTAGTGCCTTATTGCAAACAGAATGCATGTTTTGGAATATTTTTTATTCGGTACATGTTTCCATCATTTCAGTCTCACATTTAGGTTTGTATTACGGAGTAAGTAACATGTTGTTGATCCATCCTCAATTTTATACAATCACAGCTGTTAAACTATGTAACTGTTTTAAAGTCACCATTGACCTTATGGTGAAATCAGTGGAGGCTACTGAGGGGAAGACAACTCATAATAATGTCTGGAACGGAGCAAATGGTATGGAATCAAACACATGGAAAACATGTTGGATGTATTTGGTACCATTCCACCTGTTCTGCTCCAGACATTACCATGTGTACGTTCTCCCCAATTAATGTGCCACCAACCTCCTGTGGGTGAAATCCCTGTGCAGTGTTTTTCCTCTCCGGCAACTGAGTTATGAAGGATGCCTGTATCTTTGTAGTGATTGGGTGTATTGATAAACCATCCAAAGTGTAATTAATAAACTCACTACGCTCAAAGGGATATGTCAGATTTCATTTATTTTTTACCCATCTACCAACAGGTGCCCTTCTTTGTGAGGCAATGGAAAAGCTGGTTATATCTGTTTGAAAGTTGCTGCTTGACTGAGGGACCTTACAGATAATTGTATGTGTGGGGTACAGAGACGAGGTAGTCATTTAAAAATCATGTTAAAAACTAGTATTGCACACTAAGTGACTCCATGCAACTCATGTGACAAGTTAAGGAAATCTTTACTCCTGAACTTATTAGGCTTGCCATAGAAAGGGTGTTGAATACATATTGACTTTCAGCGTTTCATTTTTATGTCTAAAAACATAATTCCACATTGTGTGTATGTTACGGCTTTCTTCCGTTGAAAGAGAGTCGGACCAAAATGCAGCGTTGTAAGTTAGATACATATTCTAATGATGAAGAAAAAACGAACAAAACGTGAAAACCTAAACAGTCTATCTTGCACACACACACACACGCACACACACACACACACACACACACACACACACACACACACACACACACACACACACACACACACACACACACACACACACACACACACACACACACACACACACACACACACACACACACACACACAAAATATGGTTCCCAATCAGAGACAACGATAATCACCTGACTCTGATTGAGAACCGCCTCAGGCAGCCATAGACTTTACTAGACAACCCTACTCAGCCACAATCCCAATACCTACTAAAACCCCAATAAAAAAACACAACACAATAAACCCATGTCACACCCTGGCCTGACCAAAAAAATATATAAACACAAAATACTAAGACCAGGGCGTGACAGTGTAGAACAGAGACACAAAATCTCAATTTAATCAATTTTAATGAGATGTTAAACGTTGGACCAATAAGACCAAAAGATTTCATGGAAATTGAATGTAAAGGTTTATTGCAGGGCAATTAATAAACAACCTTAATAAATTCAGTCTCATTTGTTTCTTCAATTTAACACTCAACATAAAAGCTGACGCGATAACTTCTAAATAGATATAAACTGATATAAACTATAAACATTGTTATTCTGGGAGCTGTACAAAAGATGAAGATAAACAGTGACTAGTAGATGTTAACACCATTCTGCCATCATGTAGACTTCCTGCACCAACTTCCTGTCTTGTATCAGACCACAGTCTCTCCAACTAACTGTGTCTTCTCTCCTCAGTCATCATTGACTTTATATGGTCTTAAACTGCCTTCAGTGAGCTAGTTGAACTCAGCAGTTCCTCTATACTGGAACCCATTAAACAGATGCTCTGTGAACTCAACACTCAAAATAAATGGTCAAAAATAAAGAGTAGCCTACATCATCATATCACCATTATTGTTACAGTTAAACATTTTTCCCCAGCAAATTTTACAAATATGCAGATAATCAAAGAGTACACAATTATAAAGGTAACAAAAGTATCAATTTAAAACTAATACACAATGACAATATTGTACATAAAAACACTTCATACCCATTGGAAAAATAATTAACATGCACCTCTTTTATTGACTTGTGCTTAAAGACCATCTAGGTTGTTAAGTGGTGGTTACTGGTTCCCTCTACCGACCGTGGCCTGGTTAGAGCACACTGTCCCAACCGGGGAGTTCTGTGGAGAGAACACAGAGAAAGGAACAGTTGTCAGGACCGACACTTCAGAAGAATAATGACTTCATAGTTACAGTTGGTTACACAACACAGTATTCATTCAATTCTTCCTGAAACACACATTCTAGATGGGTTTTAAAAGCTTTATTCTACCATTCCCACCAGTCCCTGTGAACGGTCTGTCATGTCAAACCCACTGGGGAGTCTAGATGTTCTCCTCCTCCTGGAAGACAAGAATAAAGATATTTTGACATCATTTAGGTTTTCATATACAAAAGCACAATCAACATGATAAATATGTTAAAATTGAGGCTGGGAATATCTTTTTACCATGCAAAGAATATGATCAGGCTGAAGAGGAAAATCAACCCCAAGGTTTTTCCTACAATCTCAAAAACCTTTGGGTTAACAGGCTCTTCTTGCCCTGTAAATAAAACACACATTATAGCCATCTGTTCCAAAAAGAGGAAACATTTTGCACATTGTCTAATATTACAAATTACACACATACTGTAGATGTACAGATGTAAGATCTTAATTTATCCAGTATTGTTGCAGTGAAATAATCCTGCAGCAAAAGGATCTGAACGTTTCCTCCGTAATGTTGATCCATTGGTGGTGAGTCTATTAGCTGGACAAAATAAGGCTGCATGATAAGTGCAATACTATTAATATAACCATGTTTTAGTGCAGGATTTTGGTGAATATATGCAAATCACAAAGCTAATCTGTGTTTCCCACAATGCAATAAACTTCTAAGCAACAATATAGTGATCAAATTAAGATCCTAAAACCGTATCATACCTAGATACATACAGCAGGTGTCACGTTCTGACCATAGTTCTTGTGTGTTTTCCTTGTTTTAGTGTTGGTCAGGACGTGAGCTGGGTGGGCATTCTATGTTGTGTGTCTAGTTTGTCTATTTCTATGTTTGGCCTGAAATGGTTCTCAATCAGAGGCAGGTGTTAGTCATTGTCTCTGATTGGGAACCATATTTAGGTAGCCTGTTTTGTGTTGGGATTTGTGGATGATTGTTTCCTGTCTCTGTGTTCTCTGCAAAGATAGGACTGTTTTTGGGGTTTGCCACGTTTTGTAGTGTGTTCATGTTGAGTTTCTGTCATTAAATAACCATGGACACTAACCACGCTGCACTTTGGTCCTCTCCTTCCCAGGAAGAAAGCCGTTACAGCAGGCATGCAGAAGTACCTCTTCTACATCCACGCATTTGAAGGGGTGTCCACATACCTTTGAATATATATTGTATATCTAACCTACGATTGTGCCCTACGTGCCCATTTTACCTTTAATAGCCAGCTGCACTTCATTTGACTTCCCACAGCCGTGACTATTTCTTGCTTCACAGTAGTACAGTCCTCCATCACCAACAGTCACATTGAGGGTGTAACTCAGTCCAGATGCTACCTGTGTTGTTTACCCTCACTGATCTTGAACCAGGTGAAGTTTGTCACAGGAGGGTTGGCTGTACTGCTGCAGGTCAGATTAACACAGCTGCCCACTAATACTGGATCAGCTGGACTGATGGAGGCTGAGGTGTCCTTAGGAGAGACTGAGGGAGAGGGGTTCATTTACAATGTATCTGGATATGGTATATTGAATAGTCTCATCAAAACCACTCTATTACAATCATCAGTGAAAACATGATAGAATGATCTATTCTTCAGGAACCGGTGACTAAATCTTACATGAAACGTTAAGCATCATGTTATGTTCAGCTCTCTTGTTGCTTGTCCCTACTGGGTAGACTGCAGTACAAGTGATGTTCTTCTCATGATGAAGGTATGACGGAGTGAAGGTCACCGTGGAGAGAACTGATTTGGTTTGGTCTGGATTCTCCTGCATTTGGTTCTCAGTTGTGAACTGTGTTGGGAGAGTCCATGTCAGCTCAGGGGGGTGTTCGGGACAGGGAGTGACAGCAGAGCAGTTCAAACTGACAGGGGTCCCTTCCTTCACCTCACCTGAGACAGTAAGGATGGGACTGGAAGGCAAATCTGTAATACATTGTAGATAAATATATTTTACACTAATCAGTTAAACTGTCCACTTGTTCTACTCTTATCTTTGATGAAAGGAATCTAAACTGGAAAAAATAGTTGGTTAAAAGTTAAATAGTCTCTTACCTCTGACATCTATATAAACAGACTTATCAGAGGTCTGTTGCACGGAATGGTTGACTCTCAATCCTGAAGTAGTATTTATCAGAGTAACTGGTGGTTACATTGAAGAAGACTGTGGTGCAGTTCTTCTGGGACATGTTTCCAGTTATCTCCCCTTGATATCTGTTGACCATCTTACTACTGTTAAATATCACATTGTCCGGATGCTCACAAAGTATGAGTTTTCTTTAATCCACACTCCAGAGGGTAGTATTGCGCTGTTAAATTTATCCTTATGTTGGTCAGGAATATCAAATGAACATGGGATTTGCACACAGGAGCCAGTCAGTACATCCAGTCTATCTGGCATTGTGGTGATCAAATCTCGTTGACCAAAACAGGCCAAAACACCTGCAACATAAAGGACAACATCAGGTCTGTCTGATTCATAA
>NC_056444.1:9878830-9913250 GCF_018296145.1 Oncorhynchus tshawytscha
AGTACAGTTTTCTGCTTAGTCTGCTTCTCTTATATTTTAATTTGTTAGCTCTATAATTGAAATTTCAATCATAGAGTCATATCAATTCTATGGTGCATTATGCTTGAATTGTAGAGAAAGGCTACAGAAATGTGTGTAGCAATGGTGGTAGAAATACTGTAGATGTATTTATTTAATCTGCAGAAATGTGTTGACTAGTATGTAGCCTAAAGACTATGTTTTATTCTCCCTAGTTTTGCCCAGACATAGGACATAGACCTGGGTCGGGGGACAACTCCACTTGGTTAGATGTGATTATCACATATGCATCTGTGTTATTTGGCTTAAGAGTGGAAATGGAAGCAGGAATCTATATGTTTCTCACAGCATGCTGTTGACGATGCAGTTAGCATAACTCAAAACACAAGATACGTGATCACTGATCACTTTCTACCTGAGCCTTTATCCCTTCTCAAATACAGATTTTTGTAGTTCAATTCAGACAACTTGGAGCCAGATGGCTACAATGGCTGGACATGTAAATGCAGTGTATAGTCAGCACCTGGTAGCAATGCTTTCACATACTGGACCAAACTGGCCCAAGAATTACCATTCAAATGCTTGCTTTTAGTCTACCTCCATGGCTGCATTGGAATTGTAATTGTTCAGTTAGAGGTGAGAATATGTGACTATTGAAATAGCTACTGATCTCTCCCTGGGCAGAGGGGGGTAGAGGGGGGTGATAGGTGTGACTGAAGCCTATCTATTCTCAGCAGTTTGTGGGTAGAACTTTATTTGATTGTTAAAAGGTTAAAATCGGATTGTGTGAACGTTTGGTTTTGCTGCACCAATGAAGGGAGAAATACTTATTATAAACCGGGTTGATGGAGCCCTGAATGCTGATTGGCTGAAAGCTGTCGTATATCACACCTTATACCACAGGTACTTGTTTACTGTTTCTAATGACTTTTGTAACCAGTTTATAATAGCAATAAGGCAACTCGGGGGTTTATGGCAATATTGTGTACTGTAGTTGACATCGACTGATTTTGGGTCCAATGTCAATACAATCTTTTCAATAAAGACATATTTCTATTACAACTTAACACTTTAAAAATGACTTACTGATCTAGATAGAGTGAATAATATGCAGCTGTAGTACAGTTAGTCTCCATTTACTTTACATGGACCGCTTTGGGATAAATACAAATCAGCCAAGAATGCAAATGGCTGCTGAAATCCTAGCCAATCAAAGTTACTGTCTACCTTTCCACTCTGAACTAATTGGAATATTGCAGCACCTGCTGCCCTCTTAATACCGCACAAGTTGTCGAGGTCCAACCTAAAACCAAGTATTGAGTCAGTGTTTGCTCTGATAAGACATGCTTTATTTGTACAACCAGGTCTTGTTTCCCTTTGCAAGAGTGACAGATCAGGCAACAAAATGACATTACCAAAAATCCTGGTCGAAGCATTCCGTGTGGTTCAGTGTAGAGCTATTAACAGTTGCCAGGTTCTCCAAACATGTCTGCCTATGAAAGAAAATGGCTGAAAGCCATGGTGTATAGCACCTTATACCACAGGTACATGTTTACTGTTTCTAATTACTTGTTTCTAACCAGTTTATAATAGCAGTAAGGCAACATGGGGGTTTGTGGTATATACCACGGCTAAAGGCTGTATCCAGGCACTCCATGTTACATAATGCATAAGAACAGCCCTTAGCCATGGTATATTGGCCATATACCACACCCCGCCGGACCATATTTCTTCATTGTAGTACAGTAAATAACTTTTTATAGGTATCATAGGACAATTCAGGCCACTTGGAGACAGATGTCTACAATGGCTAGACATGTAAATGCAGTGCATAGTCAGCACCTGTTAGCAATGCTTTCACATACTGGACCAAACTGGCCCAAGAATTAAATCAAATCAAATCCAATTTTATTTGTCACATACACATGGTTAGCAGATGTTAATGCGAGTGTAGCGAAATGCTTGTGCTTCTAGTTCCGACAGTGCAGTAATAACCAACAAGTAATCTAACTAACAATTCCAAAACTACTGTCTTGTACACAGTGTAAGGGGATAAAGAATATGTACATAAGGATACATGAATGAGTGATGGTACAGAGCAGCATAGGCAAGATACAGTAGATGGTATCGAGTACAGTATATACATATGAGATGAGTATGTAAACAAAGTGGCATAGTTAAAGTGGCTAGTGATACATGTATTACATAAGGATGCAGTCGATGATATAGAGTACAGTATATACGTATGCATATGAGATGAATAATGTAGGGTAAGTAACATTATATAAGGTAGCATTGTTTAAAGTGGCTAGTGATATATTTACATCATTTCCCATCAGTTCCCATTATTAAAGTGGCTGGAGTTGAGTCAGTGTCAGTGTCAGTGTGTTGGCAGCAGCCACTCAATGTTAGTGGTGGCTGTTTAACAGTCTGATGGCCTTGAGATAGAAGCTGTTTTTCAGTCTCTCGGTCCCAGCTTTGATGCACCTGTACTGACCTCGCCTTCTGGATGATAGCGGGGTGAACAGGCAGTGGCTCGGGTGGTTGATGTCCTTGATGATCTTTATGGCCTTCCTGTAACATCGGGTGGTGTAGGTGTCCTGGAGGGCAGGTAGTTTGCCCCGGTGATGCGTTGTGCAGACCTCACTACCCTCTGGAGAGCCTTACGGTTGAGGGCGGAGCAGTTGCCGTACCAGGCGGTGATGCAGCCCGCCAGGATGCTCTCGATTGTGCATCTGTAGAAGTTTGTGAGTGCTTTTGGTGACAAGCTGAATTTCTTCAGCCTCCAGAGGTTGAAGAGGCGCTGCTGCGCCTTCTTCACGATGCTGTCTGTGTGAGTGGACCAATTCAGTTTGTCTGTGATGTGTATGCCGAGGAACTTAAAACTTGCTACCCTCTCCACTACTGTTCCATCGATGTGGATAGGGGGGTGTTCCCTCTGCTGTTTCCTGAAGTCCACAATCATCTCCTTAGTTTTGTTGACGTTGAGTGTGAGGTTATTTTCCTGACACCACACTCTGAGGGCCCTCACCTCCTCCCTTGAATTACCATTCAAATGCTTGAGTGCTTTAGTCTACCTCAGTGGCTGCATTGCAATTGTAATTTGTCAGTTAGAGTTGAGAATATGTGATCATGTTGAGACTATGGGACTAATGACATAGCTACTGATCTCTAACTGGGCAGGGGGGAGTCATAGGTGTGGGGTGTGTGTTTGGCAGATGGGGGGGGGGTCGATAATCGATTTCTTTAGTGTCCGTGTCTCTTTTGTGAAGGTGCGAATTGTCACCTCATACCACTACTATGCATGTCAATTGAGACATGCTCAACTACAACAATGTTTTTACAACTTGAAAACGTGTAGAATTAGACACGCACTCATGCAAGAATATTCTACGGTAGTTTGTTCACAAACAATATTGATCATTTTCGCCCCAAAACAGGCGCTCTACACTTGTAAAGCTGATGTTGATGTGTATTTCAATGTGGTATGGAACACCGTTTGGGTCTTTGCGTGTCAAAAAAGGTACACGTCAAATAACACTATTTGACACGTTAAATAATCTCATAATTTGACAAATAACAGTTTAATTGTAGAATGTTGTGTTGGACTGCAACTTCTGGGGTAGCTAGCTAGCTTTAGCTTGGTACCTAGCTAACACCAATACAACCAGCCTGAAAACAATGACCAGTAGAAACTGCAGTTATTTTCATTATTCTTAGCAATGATTTAGGAATCCTTGTAAGTATTAGCAAGGTAGTCGCTTGTTGTTCGCCTATTGACATTAAACTTCAGTTCATGAAAATAAATAGCTAGCCAGCTACTAGCTGTCCCACAATAAGAGCTACAGCAGTAATGTTCTCTGGGTGTCACTGAGTAGACTGATACCCCATGTCATTGATATACAATCCATAGGTAAGGCTGTGCAGTGAAATAAGTATGGCCCCAATGCAATTCTAACGTTTAATAAATCCAGTGTGATTTCAAATGATTTTTTGTCAAATAGTTTTTTGTTGATTTTATATAATACTCCAACCTCGTTTAGCATGAGCTATTCAATTATGGCATAATTCTACTATTTGTATTTTATTTGCATCACTGTCAATGACATAATTTTATTTTGGAGGCTAACTGCAAAAGTCCACTATTGTGGTTAATCCTTATTGTGGCTAGCTTCACATAGATGGGTCTGACCATTAATCAAATAAGAACTGTCTTGTAAATTAGGGTTATTTTAGATGACCCCTAGCTACTGAAACAGATTGTTGTTTTTGCTATGCTTTTGGGGATGAACATTGTTTGCATCCATGAGCTAGCTAGCTCTTTTTATGACCAGCACTGTAGGTGCTCGATTCAACTTTAGCATACGTATCGATGAATCGTTGTGACATATTAAATACGAGTGATAGTGTAATCAATGTGTAATAACTAGTAAACATTTTTTTAAATGTATGAATTCGTTAAATGATGTGACGTGCAGTCATATTCAGGTCCTGGGTGGTCAACAAGCTTATTTGACACGTCACATAGTGTTATTTGGGACGTCAAATAGGGTTGATTTGACACATCAAATAGTGTTATTTGACTTGTATCTTTTTTTCCAAAACGGCGTTCCAGAATGTGGCCCTTTTAACGAGGCTGTTCACGTGGAACCCTCCCTGGGTTGGTTCTGTGCCGCGTGGCATTGTGATAGAACGAACCAGACTGGGATTCGAAACCCAACCGTCGCCTATATTGAGGTTCCTATAAATCGGCGGAGGAGAAGATTGTCCATAGATATGTTTTGATACGCTAATAGCTAGCAGAGTTGCTAACTAGCTACAGATAATTTGTTGACATATTAGTCGAGTTAGCAAACTGGCTATACTTTGACCATTCAGACCGTTCTCCCAGTTTATGCCTGTCAAAGGGTCATGTTTTAGCGTGACAGTTTGCGCATCATTTTGAATAATAACATCTCAGAAACACTGAGATTTTGGAAGAGCCAAGATGTCTGGGGAACTAGAGCAGATTCTCTTACAGCTCACGCAGCCTGACAATGCGATTATTCAGCAGGTAAAGACTCCTGATTTAGCCTGTGAAATTGGGATTGACACTTACCCTGGCATGCTTTGATAACAAGCACCAACGGGCTATCGAACTGTTAACGTTTAGTTATCAAAATGGACAACTATTAGCAAGCCAAATTATGTCACCAACGAGTGTGGCTAAAACACAGTTATTTTCCTACATGGTCTGTCTCACTTTATAAACTTGACAGTTCACGAATGTTTTAGCTGCCTGGCTAGTTTACTTTATTTCAGTCAGTATTCGCCATATCCAACATTTTTTTCCTCCTACAGGCCACCGCCCAGCTGAAGCTGGCTTTTAAAGACCCAGCCATCATCCCAGCGTTGTGTGCTGTCATGACTGGGTCCCAGAACTCGCAGGTATGTAGGTGACACATGAGTTACACTAACAGATACCAGATGTGTTGAACCCAGGGCCTTGCATGAGTTATCTTTGTGCGGCTTATCGCTGACTCTCACCAGTGAATTAATTGTTGCTCCCCCCTCTCATCAGATCCGCCAGTCAGCTGCAGTAATGTTGCGGATGAGAGTGAAGAAGCATTGGAAGAAGATTAGCCCTGATCACAGAGAGAGGTTGGCTGTCCTTTGCTGTCCAATCCCCCCAATCAGTCATTTTCAAGTCCTCTGTATTTGGACTGTTGAATGAATTCCCACTGAGCATTATTTTTTAAACATTTCTATTGTATTTGAGATGTTTTTTTGCTTCATAGTTTGAAAGCAGTGGTCCTGCAAGCCTTCCAGCAGGAGACAGAGTAAGCATATTTTATCCTTTACATAAAAACACACAGTCACACATTTTATATTGAGGTGGAAAACGCGATTTATTAGAATATCAGTGGATTATCAAACAGATAGCTATAACCTATATCGGACCATAACCACTAACTCATCCATACACACTGATGAAACTTGTTACATCTGAACTTGACAATAACCCCTGTCTCTGTTTCCAGACACACAGTACGCCACTCCCTCTCGCAGCTCAGCGCAGTGATGGTCAAACACGAGACGCCAGACCGCTGGCCTGCTCTATTCACACTCCTCAACCAGTCCACCAAGAGCAACAACCCAATGGACAGACAGGTATCAGCTTCTTTAGATAGAACTAAAAAACTGCAACATCTTTGTTGTAATTCACGGGATATAAAAGGATGGCTTCAGTTGGCTTGTCCTGACAACGTGAACATCGAGAGGTTGGGCTTTACGTGGATTTGACCGGCGCTCTTGATGGTTGCTCACTGATTGGTCAGAATATGCATTGATCAAAATATCTCCCTCAGGTGGGTCTACTCTTGCTCAGCAAAGTGGTGGAGTCCAATCCGGAGCCCTTCAAGCCCCACTATCGCCAACTGCTGCAGCTGTTTGGCACCGTGCTGCGAGACCTGGACAACCCCACAGCCATGTACTACAGCATCCTCACCCTCACCGCTATGACTGCCTACACTGGCACAGAAGAGATGGTGAGGCCACAATCTTATCTATTTGATGTCCTTTTGGAGTGAACAGAGGTTTTAGTCTACCAGTTTCCTTCGTTGCTGTGTTGAAATGAAATGTCTTGTCTTTCAGAACCTAATGCGCTCCCTCATCCCAACACTGATCATTGCTCTCAGACACCTCATCAAGGCAGACCAGGTAGGGAATAGTTCAATATGTCAGCCCCCACTAGCACCACTGGTGACTGCACCAGTCTTCAGGGATGACTGTTGAAAAACACTATTGTCCCTTGATTGGAGTTATTCTATGTGTTGATCAGGCCAGTGAGGCCATGGAGGTGTTATTAGACTGTGTCTATGTGTTGACCAGGATCAGGCCAGTGAGGCCATGGAGGTGTTATTAGACTGTGTCTATGTGTTGACCAGGATCAGGCCAGTGAGGCCATGGAGGTGTTATTAGACTGTGTCTATGTGTTGACCAGGATCAGGCCAGTGAGGCCATGGAGGTGTTCGATGAGCTGATGGAGAGTGAGGTGTCCATCATGGTCCCACACATCACTGAAATTGTCCACTTCTGCTTGGAGGTGAGAACAAGGAGCTTATAAAAATATTTCTAATGACTTTTTGCTTTACATACCATTGTAGGAAAAGTGATGGTTTGTCTTATTGACAATGACATGTGTGTATGTGTGTCTCAGGTCAGTGCAGACACTACACTGACTGACTCCCTGCGTGTGAAGGCTCTGTCCTGCATTGCTTTTCTCATTCGTCTCAAGAGCAAGGTAAAGTCACCAGTTATAAAATGGATGCCCTGGCCTAGATTCACCCTCCAGTGAGCCCTCTTGTCCTTAAACTGAGGTATATGTCAAAAGTCTCTCTCAAGTGGCGTCATCCCTTGTCTCCTTTCCCCATCTCACTAAATAAATGGACAGGTGAATGCAAATTCCATAGCCTGTGTTTTCAGAGAAGGAGAGGAAGCCACTAAACCATAGAGATGAGCCTTTCTCCTTTTGTGTAGCTTGTCAAGTGATGTATGCTGGGTTGTTCTCTCTCTCCCCTTCAGACAGTGTTAAAGCAGAAGCTGCTCAATCCCATCCTGCAGACGGTGTTCCCCGTGCTTAGTGCAGCGCCACCACCTGGGGAGGAGGACCCTGAGGACGAGGAGAACAGCAATGAGGACGACACTGACAACGAGAGTCCCAAACACTTTGCTGCTCAGGTAAACTTCCTTTCTCTGTTGTTGGACTGTATATATCATGCACAGAAAATATATCATGCACAGAAAACAGGTGATGTTTTTCCGGAGAGCGGGTTTGAAATAGAATGTATTTTTGTTTGCAGGTTATTGACACCATGGCTCTTCACATGCCCCCTGAGAAACTATTCCACCAACTGGTTAGTGAACACACTCACTTGCTTCATACATCATTTGCCTGCCAATCAGTCATTTCAATTCATATTATTATCATCTCTGTGACATAGCGGTAGGATTGTAGCAGCAGTATTTTTTAAACTAATTTGCGGTCTTGTACTGAGGTACACCAATTTCCATGCATAGAAGTACATATGGTTTTCGTAAGTATGTATGTCTGACCCATGGTGTGTCCATCAGATGCCGCTGACTCAAGCATGTCTGGCCAGTGATAACCCCTATGAGAGGAAAGCTGGCCTGATGTGTCTGGCAGTGCTGGCCGAGGGCTGTGCCGACCACATAAGGACCAAGTGAGTCCCCTGTGCAATGCTGTTTCTGATGTCTATTCAGTGGCTCCATGTCCAAAAAAAAAAAAAAAAGTTTTTTTAAAGGTTTACATTTGGCAATGTGTGTAATGTAGATATAAACCACAGTCATGGTTTTTATTTTTCCTCTTATTCAAATGGAGAGATTGTATTTTTCCTGCTAATCCCACTCTGTCTGTCAGGATGCTGTCGTCCATGTTGCAGACGGTGTGCCAGAGTCTGTCAGACAGTAACCAAGTGGTCCGCAGCGCCGGCCTCTTTGCCCTGGGACAGTTTTCTGAGCACCTGCAGCCTGAGGTCAGTAAGTACTGTGCTGAGCTGATGCCACTGTTGCTGGGCTACATGTCTGCTCTGAACCAGGCCAAGATCGGACACGTCACCAAGGCCTTCTACGCCCTGGAGAACTTCCTGGAAAACCTGGGTGAGGATCCTCCCATTCACCTTATCCTGATCCATAACCATCTCTCTTGCTATTATTTGATTCTGTTCTGTTCTATACTCAGATAATAAAATGCTAAACTGTAGCTAGGTGAACAAATATTCAGTCGATGACTCTTGTTTTTTAGTCTCGTCCCCAGACTACTTTCAATGTACAAATAAGATGAGGTTGAATTTGTCATCATCTCTGTTCTGTGCTGATATTTTCACTAACAGTGTTCCATCCCCTATCAGGTTCAGAGATTGAGCCCTACCTGCCCACCCTGATGGAGACCATGTTGTCTGCCCTCAGCAACGCAGAGAACCTGAAGCTCAAAGAGCTGGCTGTCAGTGCTATAGGAGCTATAGGTAACACCCAGCAAAAGGCCTTTCAATAGAGCATGTTACATCTCAATAATGTAGCGCTTGTGTCTTCCTTCATCCACACTGGTCTGACAGCTAAAAGGTAGTCCCAGTTGTTTTAAAAACTGTTTTCAGATCAGTGCAGATGGAGAGGACAGAAGTAGAGGAAGCCACTTGAGACTGTTGAGATGCAAGTGGTGCGTACGTCACTAAATGTATTAACTCCTCTCTTCCTTTCAGCCAATGCAGCCAAAGAGAAGCTAGTTCCTTACTTCCTGCCTGTCATTGAGAGTCTGAAGGGCTTCCTCACTGACACCAGGGATGAGATGAGGTCTCTGCAGACACAGGCTCTGGGTAGGTTAACTATCTCTAAGGCTTAGTCAGTTTGATGTGGTCGTTCAGCAGACACTTTTAGTCAATATGACTGACAGCTTAGACTTGACAGTATACTATATGTGGCCCCGGTAGGTTTCTAACTTTAAACTCTTATATTTCATAGCACTATGCTCCAACTAACTGAGCTATCGGAACCCGTCTTGTGTAAACAAGATGAATGAACTATGAGTCACCTGTGAATGGGGATTGATGGGTATACATTGTCCTTTCAGATACTCTGTCAGTGCTGGCCCGCACCATAGGTAAGGAGGTGTTCAGCCCCCTGGCTGCAGAGTGTGTTCAGCTGGGACTCAATCTCACCAACGCTATCGATGACCCAGACCTGCGCCGCTGCACGTATGTAGTTACCGGGTGTTTGTGTGCCAGATACTGCTACTCTCTAGTAGAAGTCCTGCCAACCTTTTTTGGGGTGGGCTTTCAGAGTGCATGGCTGTTTTCTGACTTGTAGATTAGTTTGTATATCGCCCAACTCTCTGCCTTTCTCTCGGTGTGTGCAGGTACAGCCTGTTTTCAGCTGTGTCCACAGTGAGTCCAGACTGTCTGAACCCACACCTCACTGCCATCACCACCATCATGCTTCTGTCTCTCAAGTCCACAGAGGGAGTCACGGTCAGTCAATGGGCTTTATGGCTCCAAACCCTTCCTATTCTCACCACTCAGGACGTGGCGGTGTATTCCATTTCAACTCAGCCAATTCAGGACGTGACATGAAATGCATGAATGAAAAGTCCACATAGATACGTAATGACATTTTCAATGGACCGAATTGAAATGGAGTTGATCCTGGTATCATGATATGCACATCCATAATGTCTGAAAGAATTGATCCTCTGATGAACTCTTTCTTTTCTCCATGATCAGGCTCACCTTGAGGAGGACAAGACATTTGTCCTGCTGGATGACGATGATGACGACGAGGCTCAGGGAGACACCATTTTGGACGAGGAGGGGACTGACAACGTGGACCCAGACATCGCCGGGTATGTCTGAGATGTTGATGATGATCTTGTGATGTTTGATGTTCATACACAATGCAAAGGCTCCCTAAAGCAGCCTTTCAAGGCAGCTCTCATAAAAGGTGTCAATGGTAACCATGTTGTTTTCCCCAGCACTGAGCTAGGCAGAGGGACCTCTCCATCCCCCATCCTAACCTCTGTGCTCTCACTTCATTCCCCAGGTTCAGTGTAGAAAACGCCTACATTGATGAGAAGGAGGACACCTGTGACGCCCTGGGAGAGATTGCCTTCAACACCGGGTAAAGACTCGAGATCATAGACATCTTTGGTGGTGGTTGTCACAGACCATTAAGGCTCTATATTCATTCAGGACTGCATGGTATCAGCAGCCAGCCACTACTCTGGTTCCACTGTTCATTAGTCAGTGCATGAGCAATTCGACATCTGGCATTGTTGGTCTCCATTCCTCTCTGTGCCGGAAGACCTGGTATACAATCGTTTTACTTCCCAGCAACTGAAATGTTCTGTTGAATAAAATTTAAAAAAGGTTATATATTCATTCCTATGCTGTATATACACTATATATACAAAAGTATGTGGACACCCCTTCAACTTAGTGGATTTGGCTATTTCAGCCACAAACAGGTGTAATCTAGTACACAGCCATGAAATCTCCATAGGAAACCATTAGCAGTAGAATGGCCTTACTGAAAAACTCAGTGACTTTCAACATGACACCATCATAGGATGCCACTTTTCCAACAAGTCAGTCTGCTAGAGCTTTCATGTTAACTGTAAGTGCTGTTATTGTGAAGTGAAAATGTCTAGGAGCAACAACGGCTCAGCTGTGAAGTGGTAGGCCACACAAGCTCACAGAACGGGACCGCCGAGTGCTGAAGCACGCACCGTGTAAAAAATCATCTGTCAGTTGCAACATTCACTACCGAGTTCCAAACTGCATCTAGAAGCAACATCAGCACAAAAACTGTTCGTCGGGAGCTTCATGAAATTGGTTCTGGCAGTCCGACGGACAAATCTGGGTTTGGCGGATGCCAGGAGAATGCTACCTGACCCAATGCATAGTGCCAACTGTAAAGTTTGGTGGATGAGGAATAATGGTCTGGGACTGTTCATGGTTCAGGCCCCTTAGTTCCAGTGAAGGGAAATCTTAATGCTACAGCATACAATGACATTCTAGACAATTCTGTGCTTCCAACTTTGTGGCAACAGTTTGGGAAAGGCCCTTTTCTGTTTCAGCATGACAATGCCCCCGTGCACAAAGCGAGGTCCATACAGAAATGGTTTGTCAAGATTGGTGTGGAAGAACTTGGCTGGCCTGCACCTGACCTGTTCGATGAGTGGGTGTCCACATACTTTTGGTCATGTAGTGTATTTCCCCTCATATACAATGTTAGCACTTTGAGCACTGGGACAGCGTCAAGTCCATTAGTTACTGATGTCCTTTTCTTTCCTGTTCACCCCTTCAGTGCTGCCTTCCAGCCCTTCCTGGAGTCCAGCTTTCAGCAGGTCTATGAGCTGCGTGATGTAAGCACTGTAGCACTGCTCATCCACCCCCTCCTTCTGTGTAATGAGCCATGAAGGGCATTCAGTCAGTGTGTGTGTGTGGGTTTGCATTTGTTTCTCTGACCATGCATTCTGTGTCCCCCTCCCCTCAGTTTCCCCACGAGGATGTGCGCAGGGCTGCCTTCGTGGCCATGGGCCAGTTCTGCCGAGCTCAGCACAAAGTGTGGCAGGAGAATCCCACTGAGGCCGACCACCAGGGTATCTCTCTCTTGCTCGCACTCTCTCTCAGCACACATCACATACAGTACCAGTCAAACATTTGGACACACCTACTCATTCAGGGGTTTTTCTTTATTTTTTAATATTTTCTACATTGTAGAATTATAGTGAAAACATCAAAACTATGAAATAACACACATGGAATCATGTAGTAACCAAAAAAGTGTTAAACAAATCAAAATATATTTTAGATTCTTCTAAGTAGCCACCCTTGATGACAGCTTTGCACACTCTTGGCATTCTCTCTACCAGCTTCATGCATTTCAGCTGTGCCTTGTTAAAAGTTCATTTGTGGCATTTCTTTCCTTCTAAGACACGAAGGTCAGTCAATTCGGAAAATTTCAAGGACTTTCAAAGTTTCTTCAAGTGCAGTCGTAAAAACCATCAAGCGCTATGATGAAACTGGTTCTCATGATGACCGCCACAGGAAAGGAAGACCCAGAGTTAACTCTGCTGCAGAGGATATGTTCGTTAGTTACCAGCCTCAGAAATTGCAGCCCAAATAAATGCTTCACAGAGTTCAAGTAACACATCTCAACATCAACTGTTCAGAGGAGACTGTGTGAATCAGGCCTTCATGGTCGAATTGCTGCAAAGAAACCACCACTAAAAGACAACGGATGGAAATCTGTCCTTTGGTCTGATTCCAAATTTGAGGTTTTTGGTTCCAACCACGTTGTCTTTGTGAGACACAGCGTAGGTGAACGGATGATCTCTGCATGTGTAGTTCCCACCGTGAAGCATGGAGGTGTGATGGTGCGGGGTGCTTTGCTGGTGACAGGGCCAGTGATTTATTAAGAATTTCGAGGCACACTTAAGCAGCATGGTTATCACAGCATTCTGCAGCGATACTCCATCCCATATGGTTTGCGCTTAGTGGGACTATTATTTGTTTTTCAACAGGACAATGGCCAACACACCTCCAGGCTGTGTAAGGGCTATTTGACCAAGAAAGAGAGTGATGGAGTGCTGCACCAGATGACCTGGCCTCTACAATCACCTAATCTCAACCCAATTGAGATGGTTTGGGATGAGTTGGACCGAGTGAAGGGAAAGCACTCGGCATATGTGGGAACTCCTTCAAGACTGTTGGAAAAGCATTCCAGGTTAAGCTGGTTGAGAGAATGCCAAGAGAGTGCAAAGCTGTCATCAAGGCGAATATAACTCTTTTTTTCTTTTTCTTTTACTACATGATTCCATATGTGTTATTTCATAGTTTTGATGTCTTTGCTATTATTGTACAATGTAGAAAATAGTAAAAATGATGAAAAACCCTTGAATGAGTAGGTGTCCAAACTTTTGACTGATCCTGTGTGTTTATGTATACCTCTCTTGCTCTTTCTCTTCTTTATATATCTCTATTCCTCTCTCTGTATACCTCTCTGCTAAACACGTGTATGTGACCAATAAAATTCAATTTTTTTATACCTCTCTCGCTCTACCTCTCTATTTATACCTCTCTCTCTATTCCTCTCTATACCTTTCTTTCTCGTTATACCTCTCTCTCTTTCTACCTCTCTGAAACAAAAAATGGAGTTATGCTTCTCTTCCTCCGTCCAGCCCTGCAGAAGCTGCTGGGGGTGGTGCTGCCAAGCTTCCTGGAGGCGGTCCATAGTGAGCGTGAGCGCCAAGTGGTGATGGGCGTGCTGGAGGCCATGAACGCTGTGCTGAAGGCCTGCCAGGGGGAGGCACTGCAGAGCCCCGGGCGCCTGCAGGAGATCAGCCAGGCCATCCGAGACGTGCTCAAGAAGAGGGTGAGCCCAGACCAACCAAGCTGGGCCTGAGCTGGGTTTCCCAGATTAATTCATTTAGGATATCTGAAATCAGGATATGTGTTTGTATTTATTATGGATCCCCATTAGTTCCTGCCAAGGCAGCAGCTACTCTTCCTGGGGTTTATTAAGGATCCCCATTAGTTCCTGCCAAGGCTGCAGCTACTCTTCCTGCTGTCCAGCTAAATGAAGTCAGTTATATGCAATTAAAATAACATTAGATTTCACAACACATTGTGTTCCCTCAGGCCACTACTCTCCTACCACATATCTACAACACAGAATCCATGTTGTGTGTGTGTGTGTGTCTCTTCACAGTCCCCACTGTTCCATAAGGTGTATATTTATCTGTTTTTGTTCCAGTGGACTCTAGTGCGTTAGCCTAAAAATGTCTACAGTAAAATAGGAAAACATTCTGATAAGCCATTGACCCCGTCCCCCGTCCCTCTACAGACTGTGTGTCAGGACGGAGGAGGAGACGAGGCAGATGATGAAGAGCAGCAGGTGAGACTTCCTCTCTTTCTTTTACCACTCCTGTCCATCACCGGCAGGACTGGCTGTACTTTCAGGTGTATGATGTGAACGTTCTAGGCGGAGTATGATGCCATGCTGCAGGAGTTTGCCGGCGAGGGGATCCCCCTGCTAGCCTCTGCCGTCCCAGCGGAGACCTTCCAGCCCTATCTCAACGAGCTGCTGCCGCTCATCATGAACAAGGCTGTGAGTAACACAACCATCACCACACCTTTTCTCCCTTAACACAAGTCATTTACTCTAGTTGACAAGCCATCAATATAGAGATAAATAGACCTAATTCCTAGTTCATTTTTGGTTGAAATTTTACAATTTCCTCAATTAAAGTTTATTTTGAGTTTGCAAAAAAAGTCACCATAAGCACAGAAAGGATAAACCTTTTATTTAGAGATGTAGTTAAATGTATTGAATGAGTGGATTTATTCCTCTTCCTCTGTAGAAGTTGTCGTACACAGTGGCCGACCGTTCATTCTCCGTGGGCACGCTCGGAGAGATCCTGCAATCCCTCGTCAACGTATCTGGGGGCAGGGCCTGTGCCGGCAAACTGTCCAATCAGCTGCTGCCTGTCCTAGTGGCTGGGGTGAGAGACAGCGACAGTGAGGTTCGCAACAACAGCGTGTTCGCACTGGGAGCACTGGCCCAGGCTGCTGGACCCCTCGTCGCACGGTATCCCTCAATAATAATGAAGTGTATGTGTGCGTGTTCAGGATTGATCACTGATATGGTTCTGATGAGAAGCTAGACACATTGACCAGCCCTGACCATATCAGTAGATTCTATGACTATGTTACTGACCTGTCCCAGAAGACCAGGGTCTTTTCCTCAACTCCTGTCCCTCCCAGAGACTACCCCATGATGCTGTCCCTCTTCTCCAACCTGCTGTCTAAAGAACAGGACAGGAGGGTGATTGACAACCTGTGTGCTGCCCTCTGCAGGATGATCATGAGCAACATGGAGGGTGTCCCTCTGGAACAGGTACTGTCTATGCACATTCATTCATGGGATGTAATACCGGGCCACTGCCTACCTTGAGGTTTGTGCATGACTCAAAGATTTGTGTAGAAGTTTGAGTGGCTCTGATGTTAGGATTTGGACCCTCTTGAGAATATCTGCGACCTGTGTCTGTATTCTTGTCTCCAGTTCTTTAATGTCCCAAATGCTGTACATTAGATTTACAATGTAAGAGTTTTCCACATGCTTTTTGACAGACAGACACATGAGTTGATGAACTGATTGTTACTCAGTGATGCTCACTTAGCTAACTCTGCCTGTCATAGGTGTTCCCTGCCCTCCTGGCTCACCTCCCTCTGAAGGAGGACATGGAGGAGAATAAGACTGTGTACAGCTGCTTGGCCATGCTCTACTCTCAGAAACCTGCACTGGTACGCTGATCTTCAGTGGTGTTCTTCCATCATGTTGACTAATCTGATTGTGCTGTTACATACCCATCTGTTTGTATATTAGTATTTATGTTGTCTCCTCAGGTCCTGAGTCAAATTAAGCCCATAGTATCTGCTTCCAGCCACGTCCTGGGAACCAAGGATCTTGACACAGGCGAGAGCTTTAAATCCTGACAGGTTTCCTCACCTTGTTGTGTAGAAATGTTGTCTTAACGTTCTAACAATGTAATAACAACGTAGGTCTTTGTCTTCTAGAAACCCAGAACACCCTGGTCATGCTGCTCCGAGACGTCGCTCAGCGTCACTCCAAGGAATTCGAGGTCGCCATGAAGTCACTTCCCGCTGAGCAGAAGATGAAGCTGACAGGGGCCGTTAGCCAATCCTAGCACACCACGTCACCAGCTATTCCATGCCAGTCAAAGCCAGCGAATTGTAGGATTTGTGTTACTACATATGACAAGTGGGACAGTAGTTGGAACAAGTTCAAATTGGGTAAACCTGCAAACTCCTGCACTTGAACCATTCTACTATTAGGATTCTATCATTATTCAGAGGTTCTGTTCCTATTTCTCACTTTTTAATTTATATTGTCTGTGCTTTTTAGAGGTTATTTACTTTTTTGTGTGTTACTAGTATGTGTTTGTTTACATAATGCATAAGAACAGCCCTTAGCCATGGTATATTGGCCATATACCACACCCCGCCGGACCATATTTCTTAATTGTAGTACAGTAAATAACGTTTTATAGGTATCATAGGACAATTCAGGCAACTTGGAGACGGATGTCTACAATGGCTGGACATGTAAATGCAGTGCATAGTCAGCACCTGTTAGCAATGCTTTCACATACTGGACCAAACTGGCCCAAGAATTACCATTCAAATGCTTGAATGCTTTAGTCTACCTCAGTGGCTGCATTGCAATTGTAATAATTTGTCAGACTGTAAAACAGCCTGGAATCAAACCAGGGACTGCCTGACGCCTCTTGCACTGAGATACAGTGCCTAAGACCACTTAGAGGTGAGAATATGTGATCATGTTGAGACTATGGGACTAATGACATAGCTACTGATCTCTAACTGGGCAGGGGAGTCATAGGTGTGGGGTGTGTGTTTGGCAGATGGGGGGGTCGATAATCGCTTTCTTTAGTGTCCGTGTCTCTTTTGTGACCTTTATTAAAAGGTGCGAATTGTCACCTCATACCACTACTATGCATGTCAATTGAGACATGCTCAACTACAACAATGTTTTTACAACTTGAAAACGTGTAGAATTAGACACGCACTCATGCAAGAATATTCTACGGTAGTTTGTTCACAAACAATATTGATCATTTTCGCCCCAAAACAGGCGCGCTACACTTGTAAAGCTGATGTTGATGTGTATTTCAATGTGGTATGGAACACCGTTTGGGTCTTTGCGTGTCAAAAAAGGTACACGTCAAATAACACTATTTGACACGTTAAATAATCTCATAATTTGACAAATAACAGTTTAATTGTAGAATGTTGTGTTGGACTGCAACTTCTGGGGTAGCTAGCTAGCTTTAGCTTGGTACCTAGCTAACACCAATACAACCAGCCTGAAAACAATGACCAGTAGAAACTGCAGTTATTTTCATTATTCTTAGCAATGATTTAGGAATCCTTGTAAGTATTAGCAAGGTAGTCGCTTGTTGTTCGCCTATTGACATTAAACTTCAGTTCATGAAAATAAATAGCTAGCCAGCTACTAAACCCTGTTGCCCAAAGTTAACGTTATAAGCAGCCAGCTAGGACCGGGACCGGGTTGTGAAGCTAGCCACAATAAGGATTAGGCACAATGGGCCAATTGTGCGCCTACATATGAGACTCCCAATTACGGCCAGACGTGAAACAGCCTGGAATCAAACCAGGGACTGTAATGACTGACGCCTCTTGCACTGAGATACAGTGCCTAAGACCACTGCACCACTCGGGAGCCCATATTATGGCAAGAAAAGCTCAAATAAGCAAAGAGAAATGACAGTCTATTACTTTCAGACATGAAGGTCAGTCAATGTGGAAAATGTCAAGAACTTTGAACGTTTCAGTGCAGTCTCAAATTATCAAGCGCTATGATGAAACTGGCTGTCATGACGACCGCCACAGGAAAGGAAGACCCAGAGTCACCTCTGCTACAGAGGATAAGTTCCTTAGTTACCAGCCTCAGAAATCACAGCCCAAATAAATGCTTCAGAGTTCAAGTAACAGACACATCTGAACATCAACTGTTCAGAGGGGACTGTGTGAATCAGGCCTTCATGGTCAAATTACTTCCAAAGAAACCACACCTAAAGGACATCAATAAGAAGACTTGCTTGTGCCAAGAATCACACGTAATGGACATGAGACTGGTGGAAATCTGTCCTTTGGGTCTGGAGTAAAAATGTAAGGTTTTTGGTTCCAAATGCCATGTCTTAGTGAGACGCAGAGTAGGTGAACAAAAGATCTCTCCATGTTTGGTTCCAACTGTGAAGCATGGAGGATGAGTCTGAATACTTATGTAAATAAGTTATGTTTATTAATATGCAAACATTTCTAAAAACCTGGTTTTCGCTTTGTCATTATGGGGTAGTGTGTGTAGATTGAGGGGGGGAAAGTATTTAATCCATTTTAGAATAAGGCTGTAATGTAACAAAATGTGGAAAAAGTCAAGGGGTCTGAATACTTTCTGAATGCACTGTGTGTGTGTGTGTGTGTGTGTGTATATATAGAGAGAGAAAAAAAAGGACAGTATTAATTTAACATGATGCTTTTAAAGTCTACACAAGAACGGAAATGTGCTATACAAACATTTCCCCTTTCTAATGACTCTATACTCTAGCACATTTTGTTTGTCATATTGACAATGCTACAAAGCTTCAGCAAGAGGCATCTCCCTCTCCCCTAGCTCTGACTTGAATGGGAATGCATGTTACATTTAATTTGTTATAATAATAATTCAAATTCAAGCCGAAATCCATCATTTAAAAAAAAAAAAATTATTCAAAAGATTAAACATTCATAAAACTTGCCTAGTTCAACATGAAAAACAGACTTGATCAGACACACTATAATTGTAGTAAGTAATTGTAGCTAAGTGGGGGGGGGGGGTTATACTTATACTTATACTGCTATACTTGCTTCACTTCCTGTTTGTAGTCTATTTTCCCTTCTTAAATTTGCCTGGGGTTGCACCGGTCTTCTGTTTCTTCTTATTGGATCCCTTTGTCTCAGGTTCCTAAACAAGGAGGAAGTAGAGGATTATTTTAACATGGATACAGTATGGTCAAGAGACTTCATGTTGTTGTTTCTCTCTCAAGACAATCTGTAATAGAACAAACTGTCAACCATTTAGACTGTTCAGGTTTCTAGCTCCACTTCCCTCCCTCTGTGTGCCATGCTGTCAAGTATGTGATGTAGTGACCTAAGCACCTTGCGTTTTGATGACAGAGACCCGGTGATGGTGAAGAAGGTGTCCAGTCGTCCCTGTGTGCTGCCCTGTCGGCTCTTCAGAATCTTCTTACAGCCGTTCTTGATGCGGTCCTCACTGAAAACACATCACACACACACCTGAAAGGATGAGTCACAAACTTCATCACTCACACATGCATGCATAGATTCACATTGTGATATTGTTGTATTGAACATGTTGTGGATGTGTGGTGGTGTAGAGATGTTATATGATGTACTGTTTAATCTTTAGTTCATTCAGTACAAACGTAGTTCACTGTTTTATCTTTGGTTTTTACATATAATGTGGGTGCTTTGGTGTGTTTGGACCCCAGGAAGAGTAGCTTAAGGGGATCCATAATAAATAGAAATACAAAATACCAACCACGGCATAACATGTGGATGTGGTGTGAAATTGGTGTGGCAGGTAGCCTAGCAGTTAAGAGCGTTGGCCCAATAACCGAAAGGTCACTGGTTCGAATCACTGAGCCAACTAGGTGAAAAATCTGTCGATGTGTCCTTGAGCAAGGCTCTTAACCCTAACTGCTCCAGTAAGTCCCTCTGGATAATAGTGTCTGTGAAAATGTAAATGTTAACATTTAAAACAGTGAAAAGGCAGCAGAGGTCTACAAGCACTGCACCACTTAGAATAATTGACTGATTTAGAACACAGAAGTGTGACTGAAGCATCTATTACACCATTTGGGGCAAATCCCAACTTCCACTTTATTTGAATTTCCCCTTAGTCATGCGATGACATCAAATGGGAGAATTTAGGACTCGCCCCTGCCATTCTAAACTCACATAAATCATTAGGTAAAGAGTATTCAAGTTCTGTTTGACACAGGTGTTACTTTTATGCCATGTAAAAACATATATATATATATATTTTAAGGGGCCAATAATGTTCATTGCTCAGACTATCAGTCACCTGAACTGTTTCTCTGCACACATGAACTGGATGAGGGCATCCTCGTTAGGCTCGCTCCACTTGAGGTCTACGGTGGAGCAGTCCACCACGTCAGGCTGCAGGAACAGCCAGTCCTCTGGGGCAGGGTGCTTCTGCAAGGGGCCAAGGAGACAGACACTCAGACTGACTTCTGGGACAGGGAGAACTGCTGCATTGTTGTTTTGAACTTAAACTAAAGACTGTTAGTAATGTGAGAGTGTCCTGAATGTCTGCGCTGAAGAGGAGCAATGGAGACAATGGAGAATGTAATACAGTGAACACTACTTAGCTACGGACAGTCAGTAGAGCAGTACTCACAGACGGGTCGATGTTCTCCAGAATCTCCTCGATGGAGCCGTGTTGTCTGATCAAGTCAATGGCTCTCTTGGGCCTGATTCCCTTGATAGTACCACAGTAGTCACAGCCCAGCAGTATGCACAGGTCTATGAACTGAGACAGAGGCGAGAGAGGGGAAGAGTGAGTGGCGGAGGTAGAGGACTACACAGTTACAAACAAAAAGGTCATGGTCTGATGTCACAACATGACATTATACTGACAGTTCTTGACCACAGAAGACGGGTATGTCTGGAGATACCTGCTCATGGGTCAGATTAATGTCCTGCAGAAGGCGACTGAACAGGAACTCCTGGATAGGAAACTTTCTAGGATAGAGGAACATAAATGTTATAAAACTTTTTAAAAATATGAATATCTAACACACATCAAATACAATAACATACACCGCTTTTTCTACTGTTAAAATAGGACCACAAACTGTATGGCTGTGATGCTGCAAATACTGTATAATGGGATGAAAAGATAGGTAATGATTAAGGTAGTATAGGAAGTGCAGTAGTACTTGGCTTCGCTGGCAGTGAGGTGCCTTAGTAGGACCTTCCCAGCCTTAACCAGAGCAGCGCAGCTCGCCTCAGCCTCACACGGAGTTTAGATGGTGAGATGGGAGATTGTATCTTCACTATCAAAACAGAACAAATGAACTAGCCAAAACAGAAATACGATCAGATCCCCCAAATGGGCACATTTATGCCGACATATGTACGCAAGCCAGGTAGCCTATAGGCCTACTTCTAAGCGTAATCAGGTGCACATCCTTACTCAACATTGACAGGATCGCTCCAAACAAAAGACAATGACTAAATTGAATTGACAAAAGTCTTAAAGGGAATGACATAAACCTTTCATTGTTTCTCACAAGTGTTGCATAGGTTGTCCACTGTGCAAACAAAGTGTCCACTCTGACAACGAGAATGTTAAAAGGAGTAATAATATATTGAATGCTTTAAACAGAAATGACCGTAACCAAACAAACATTGTAGATTAAAAATTATAGGAAGTAACAGTAAATGTAACTGGTGATAACCATATCTACACGTACATACTACCTCAATCAGCCTGACTAACCTCACTGCCAGCGAAGTCTGTATGTAGCCTCGCTACTGTATATAGCCTGTCTTTTTACTGTTTTATTTCTTTATTGTTCACCTAATACTTTTTTTGCACTATTGGTTAGAGCCTGTAAGTAAGCATTTCACTGTTGTATTCGGCGCACGTGAAACTTTGATATATGTAATGGGGAATAGACAAACTAGCAATCAAACACTAACAATCAAATGCAAACAATTCACACAATGCAGTTATGAAACAATGAATGTGCACAAATTGGCGGGAGAGAGCACATTCTGGAGACAGTACATTGTGATTCTGGATGCCGCATGGTCAATCTGACGTCTGCACCTTTACGGTGATACGGCCTCTGCAAAAGTCAGAACATTGCTGTTGTGAAGGAAGTTGTCAAGGAAGTGAGTTTGTGTTTAATCAGGATGTACCGCCCTCACCTACCGTCAACCAATCATGTCAATGCGGAGCTATATAGAGCCCTCCGCATTGTTACAACATTTGGGAGGCGCATGGCATTGCAGCACAGAGTGATTTGGCACACAATTCCAAAGATATTTTTTTGTTTACTCAAATGGATTCCAATGGACATTGGCTAGTAGCGGTCATCAACCACATGGACAGAATATTTGTGTTGAGTAATGTATATGGATACTGTTCTAGTCCTCCAAATAACTTACTTCTAGAGGAAATTGAAGAAACTCTTAAAAGTCTTTTGAGAAAATATCCGTCCAGTCAGATTATAGCTGGTTGAGATTTTAATATGGTTTATTCTAATGAGACTGATAGATTGCCTCATAGGCCTAACATTGGTGTGAACACGTTCGTGAATTTCTGTCAAAACCCGGACTTAATTGACATATGGAGAGTTAAACACCCTGGAGAGAGACGATACACATGAAGTAATAGAGATTGCTCTCTACAATCAAGAATTGATTTGTGGGTGATAACCTCTAGTCTTGAGCCCAACGCTGTAGAGGTAAAAATATTGCCTGCAGTCCTGACGGATCATAGAGTCATATGGTTGACTGTAAGAATGTGCAGCAATGATGGTAAGAAATACTCGGGTGGTTATTGGAAATTAAATAACTCATTGTTATTGCATGATGATTTAAAAAATGGGATTAAGAATATAATTTCTGTTTCCTGGATTTTAGCTACATCTAATGCAGAATTTGGTCAATATTGGGAAGTGTTGAAATGTAAAATCCGCTCAGCCTGTATTACTTCTGGAAAACGAGAAGGAGAGGAAAGAAGGAGATGTGAGGTAGCTGAACTCTCTAAGACAAATGCGGATATCACAGTGTTTGAGAATCTTGATTTTATTGAGAAAGCTAAATTGGATGATTTACAGAATCAACTAGATGGCCAGGTCGCCATTGTAAATGAGAACTTGTTCTCAACTTGCCTACCTGGTTAAATAAAGGTAAAATAAATAAATAAAGATACATTGTATGAGGAAAAGGCTAGAGGAGCGTTCATAAGATCCAGAAAACAATGGCTTGAAAAAGGTGAAAAGAACAGTAGATACTTTTTTAATTTGGAAAAGAGGAGAGGGGAACTCAACACACTTCGGAAATGTAAGATTAATGGGGTTACCACTGAGGATAGAGAGTTGTTATCAGACTTTACCACTAAATTGTATTGAGAATCTTTACTCCTTAGATAACAATTTGGGTGACTCTAAGGATCCCCTTGATTCTATAGAGAAGGTTAATTCGGTTAGTGACGAATTCAATCGGTCTTGTTGTCAAGATTTATCCATTATGGACATCCAGTACGGGATTGCTCAGTTAAAAAAATAACAAATCTCCAGGTTGTGATGGATTAACCTCTGAACCTTCTCTGAAGAAAGAGCCCCATTTTTACTTGAAACCTTTAAGGAGGCTTTAAAGAAGGGAGAACTACCTGCCTCTTTGAAGCAAGGGGTTATTACTCTTATACCTAAACCACACAAGGATCTCTTAAATCATGATAATTGATAACCTCACTTTTTTGGAAAAATGTGTCACAAACTAGATTAGCATTGGATATCGTGAAGCAGTTCTCCAAAATCTCAGGTTTGGTATTAAATCTTTCCAAATGTGAGATGTTTGTTTTGAAATGAGCTTTCAATCCAGCAGAATGTAACATCTCTGAAAAAGATACTGTAACCTACCTCGCTGTAAAGATCACTAAAAATCTGAAGCCTGTGAATGATCTTAATTTGAACGTTGTAACTGAATCTGTCAAAAAAAAATCTCATGGTTAGGGAGGGATTTAAGTCTTCAAGGAAGGGTGCTTTTATCCAAAGCTGAGGGGCTATCTCGTGCATCCTATCTTTTTTTAATCTATTGACATTCCCAAATCCACTTGCTGTATCTTAGATAGGCTATTGTACATGTTCATATGGAAAAACAAGCCACATAAGATAAAAAAGAGATGTTTATCACCAACAGGGTTTGTGATGGCGCTCTAAATGTCTTAGACTTCACTCTATTCAATCACATATCAAAAATCAATTGGGTTGAAAGGTACATAAAAAATCCTCATAGTTTCTGGAAAATTATACCTCATTTTGTTTTTCAGAAGTTCGAAAAGCTTCATTTTTTTACTACAATGTCCATATATTGTTGGTAAACTTCCTGTGAAACTGGCAGCTTTTCACAAGCAGGCTTTAATGTGCTCGGCTTTGTTCTATAAACACAACTTTTCACATCATACATGTTTTATATGGAACAATGGGTCGTTATTACATAGAAAAAAATATGTTATATTACCATAAATGGTTCTCGAAAAACATTATCCTTGTCCAGACAATTAGTTATTATTAGTGGGAACCTATTTACGTGGAGATAATTTATGGAAAGATACAAGGTTTTAAGCGAGGAATATGACACTGTTATTAAAGCTATACCTAGTGGGATAAAAACGTTTCTTCAGAATATTGTATATTTTGGAATATCTCCGATTGTAGGTGATATCCAGGTAAATGGCATTGGTCTACTAGATACGAAATTCAACAATTGTTTATTAAGGGTTTTTTCTACATGAAGTCTATTCCCTCTGCGATATTTTGTTGGCCTTCATCGTTTGATGTAAACTGGAGCCGTGCTTGGCTCACTCCACACACATTTATGGTGACCAATAAAGTAAAGGAGATGTCGTTTAAGATTATCCATCGATTATATCCGTGTAATAGCTTGATTTCTAAATATATACCTGATGTTACCAGTGAATGCAGTTTTTCTTAAACTAGAAACGGAATCTATTGAACACTTATTCTGTCATTGTTTATATAGTGAAGTGTTCTGGACTGATGTAAAACTATATCTTGGCCTCAAATTGCATACAACCATTGACATTTCTAAGTTTGACGTATTATTCTACTACACTGATTCCACAATTGAACGTGAGTATGTCATAAATCTCTTTATTTTAAGAGGAACATCTTTCTTACACAAATCAAAATTTATGAAGAAAAAACCCTTTTCTCATTTTTTTAGATCTGATGTGGAATGCTATTTAGAGTCATTAAAACGTATACAAAACAAAATGTAAAAAAATGTATTCGCTACATGTCTGTATTTGAATTGCTATGTGGATTCGTTTTTTTCCCCATTTCTTTGTGGAATCACTCTGGCTGTTATGTTTTGTATGTTACTGTTAATAAAAAAAAAACATTTTTTTTTTAAAAGGATAAAATTCAAAAATAATTCAAAAATAAACACAGGACGGTTCTTATTATAGCTCAGTACACATTACAACAGTGAATATGCACACTCAAAATATGATATATTATTTAAATGGGCAAATATGAGGGGTTAATGAATAATCATTTGAAGATAGATTAACGAGGTGGCAAGGACAAGTTTTGAAACTCTGTATTGGAGGTGTGTTTTTTGCTTCTTCACCCCGCCCACTCCGAAAAAGTCAGTTGTCGTTATTTGTATTTTTTAAGGTGAGGTTTCGCTCTCCTTCGATTCATGTGTCTTTAAAAGTACGAGACATATCTGGATTCCTATATAATGGAAGTAGCACAATCGAACCTAAATTATAATTTTTGTATCAATATTTAGATGAATCCCCGCAGGACATTGGTGAGGAGGAGAGAGGAGTCGAGTAAGTATTATTGGGCCTGGAATCTGAGGAATCCAGAGGACAGACAGGTTTGGTTGCGTAAAAATAAGTACGTTCTAGAGCTAGTTGATGAACTGTAGATAGCTAGTTCCTCGATGTACAGTTGAAGTGGAAAGTTTACGTACATCTTAGCCAAATACATTTAAACTCAGTTTTTCACAATTCCTGATATTTATTCAAAGTAAAAATTCCCTGTCTGGAGTTAGTTAGGATCACCACTTTATTTTAAGAATGTGAAATGTCAGAACAATAGTAGAGAGAATTATTCATTTAAACTTTTATTTCTTTCATCACATTCCCAGTGGGTCAGAAGTTTACATACACGCAATTAGTATTTGGTAGCATTGCCTTTAAATTGTTTAACTTGGGTCAAACTGTCAGGTAGCCTTCCATAAACTTCCCACAAATAGGGTATATTTACTTATGGTGAAATGCTAATGTTTTGCAATAGTGTGCTGTAATCCCTGAATATGCTTCTAGTATTTTTCACCCTTGACCTGTTCAACTCTTGCGGTACTGTATTCTTAATAAATTGAAAGTCTATTAATTTTCAACAGGGCTCGTAATGGCTGAAATGGAGCATCCTACACAGCAAGAAGTCTGCAGGATGATAGGCTATTGCACATTGGTCCTGTGTCTCATACCACAGGTGACATAGGTTATAAGCAAGGGGATCCCGAAACCCTATACGTCAACAAAGTTGGTCCTTACCACAACCCGGAACCCCAGGGAACGTATCATTACTACATGTTGTCTGTTTGCAGGCCAAGAGGTCCGTGAATACATATGAATATGCAAATACATGACTAATGATTTTATGCTTGTACGGCTCTTCAGTTAACTGAAATGTATGTTAGCAGTACTGTATATAATATCTCCATTAGGACTTAGCATATCATGTCTGAGAAACTTTTTTTCCTCGGGTGCTCCATATGTCCCTTAGTGTGGGAGAAGTGCTTGATGGAGATCGGATGAGTCCCTGTATAAAATCAAATTCTGGGAGAATACAGAGAAAAACAAGGCACTGCCAGCTAAGTCTAACAGAGAAAGAGGTATTTGCATTTGGACTAAATACACACAACTTCACAGTACATTGCATAATTGAAAGGTGTACCTGAGTCTAATTGGTGACATATTTCCTTTTATGTCTCCTTTCTTGTAGGTGGACCAGCTCTGAGAGGCCATAGAGGAGCTGCGTTACTTTGAGTTTGTCCTGGATGACATTCCCATCTGGGGCTTTGTGGGGTACATGGAGGAGAGTGGCTTCCTGCCTCAAAGTCATAAGGAGGGTCAGCTGGTTGTTCTTCAGTTCTATCTCCCTTTACATCCCAGTACAGACCCATATGGCTTAGCCCAGATACATGTCTACGTGCTCTCACTGTGTGTGTGTGTCTGTCTGTGTCTTTTATGTGTACACAGGTGGGGCTGTGGACACACCTGGACTTCAACATCATGTTCAACGGCGACTCTGTGATCTTTGCCAACGTCTCAGTGAAGGACTCCAAGCCAGTGCCCCTGGAGGAGGGTAGGGTGGCGGTGGCTCCAGACACTGGGTGGTGGGGGCAGGCTGGCACTGTCCTTAACCTACAGCGTGCACTGGTTTGATAGCCCTCTGACCCATGCCCAGCTGGCAGAGAGGCTGAGGGATTACTCGTTCTTCCCCAAGACTCTGGAAATCTACCTGGTACTGGTGGTGCTACTGCTGGGCTTTGTCATCATCCTCACCCGGGTCCTCAAGAACGACTCCTGTAGCTTCTACACACAGATACATGGCCAGAGCCTGGTCTGGAATATCCTCCTCTACACACAGATACATGGCCAGAGCCTGGCCTGGAATTTCCTCCTGACTCTTCTCAGGTGACGGGACCGATTTGATTTTATGAATCATGCCATACATTCCGTAAATGTTCCATATATTGTACATTTAATGTATTTTTGTCAATTCTTGTAGAGTTTCAATTACAATAAAAAATGTACACAGTATGTGTGTATTTTCAGCAGGATGTGTGTAGTGTCTTGAACTGTTCAGTTTCAATTAACCTAAAGCCTCTCTCTGCTCTCCATCTCTGCTTGCACCTGACTCTGCCCTCTTCCCCCTCCCTCCCTCCTCTTCTCTCCCTTCTTCCCTCCCTTCTTCCCTCTCTCTACCCATCTCTCCTTGCTACCACCCTCTTTTCATCCTTCCTTCATTCACTCCCTCCCTTCCTGCCACCTAACCTTCCATCCCTCCTCCAACTCCCTTGTTATGTATAAAACTAATCGATCACATGGCCTTTTAGTAGCTCAGTAATTTGTCACAGAACGCTGAACAACACCCAGACATAAAGAGTATATTCTGTATCTCTGACGTATTGCCCTAACCTCCCTCAGTGCCATCTCAGTGGAGCTGTACTACGTGGGGCTGCGAGCATTACACCCTGTGTAGCATCATCCTCGTGTTATACGCCTGCATCTCGGCGGTGCTCACCTACTTCATTCGCTACATCAAATCAAACTTTATTTGTCACATGCGCCGAATACAACAAGTGTAGACCTTACCGTGAAATGTTTACTTACAAACCCTTAACCACCCTTAACAAAAATGTCAAAATTTTTACCAAACACAATAAAATAACAATGGGGGTACCGGTACACAGTCAATGTGCGGGGTACAGGTTAGTCGAGGTTATTTGTACATGTAGGTAGCAGGTAGCCTAGTGGTTAGAGCAGGCCATGAACCGAAATGTTGCTGGATCGAATCCCCGAGTGGACAAGGTAAAAATCTGTAATTCTGAACAAGGCAGTTACCCCACTGTTCCCCGGTAGGCTGTCATTGTCAACAAGAATTTGTTCTTAACTGACTTGCCTAGTTAAATAAAAAAGGCAGGGGTGAAGTGACTGCATAGACGTCTACCGCATCCTCAAGATGGACTAAGGGTATGGACACACACCGGCCCAGTTTGAATGTTTCAGGTTTCAGGTTGGGTTTCCCTGCTCAGACGTTGCCTGCATCAACCAATGGTTGCACGCCGGGCACCAGATTGCTCTAACGAGGTGGCTAGTAGATATGTAAAATACCTATCCAGGCATTGTAAGATCTGACATGTGTCAGGAACATCCGAGTAGAGGAACACACCCAATGCGTGTCCTGTCTTTTGAGGTAGTTAATCTGATTGGTGGAAGCAAAGTTCAAAGGGTGTTTGCTTATCCAATCACATACAGGCCAATGATCGCCTCAAGGAAGTTGGGAAAGATGCATTTGGAAATGACTAACAGGGCTGTGTACAGACCTCCTGTGGGGGGAAAATAAATATAGATGTCAGACAGACTGCCACAAAGGCTGAAAGGGGATGCAAGGAATTATGTTAATGGCTCTAGAAGGGGATGAAAGTGTATGACGTGAATGTGTCAGTGTGACGCAGGCTTGCGGTTTGGCAGAAGGATAAGTTCTAGCATGATGTAATGTCAGTGATGGACCAATATTGTGTACCATAGTTGCCATCGACTGAGTTGGTTCCAATGTAAATACAATCTTTTCAATAAAGACATCTATTACAATGAGATAGATATAGCGAGTAATACGAGATATACACACACACACACACAAACCAAGTATTGAGTCAGTGTTTGCTCTGATAAGACATGCTTTATTTGTACAACCAGGCCTTGTTTCCCCTTTGCAAGAGTGACAGATCAGGCAACAAGATGACATTACCAACAATCCTGGTCGAAGCGTTCCATGTAGAGCTTTTAACAGTTGGCGGGTTCTCCAAAAAACTGCCCCGTGTAAAGACAAAGAAAAGTAAATCCCACCAACATGGCCACATCATTTCATTACAGGTGGACGGTAAACCAAAAGGGTTTATGATCCAAATAGAAGAAGAAAAAGCATAAGGCATAACTAAAGGTATGGGGAAAAGGTTGGGGAGAAAAAGAGGTACAAATTCTAAAAAGTTAAAAAGAGAAAGGTCACACGTTCAGATGTGTAGCATCTGTAGTTAAGTGATGGCTTAAAAAAAAAAAAAAAGCCTGCCACTTCCAACATAGACAGTGAAAAACCTGTGTCTGAATCTCAACCTTAATTTGTCAGAGTTCCGTTAAAAAAGCACAAGGAGCAATGAACTCTTCAACAGATATTAAATACTCTGGAAAGGTATTTTTTTTAAAAAGAATAACCTGGCAACATTGAGATAAAACATATGAATAAGGGATAAAATTATAAGTCCAAACAGACCTGCAAATTTTAAGAATCCTTCCAAGCATGGATTGAATCTCATAATTATAAGAATCCTTCCAAACAGCATTATTTGAGAATAACCTGTGTCTGAATCTCAACCTTAATTATAAGAATCCTTCCAAACAGCATTATTTGAGAATAACCTGTGTCTGAATCTCAACCTTAATTATAAGAATCCTTCCAAACAGCATTATTTGAGAATAGCAATCTCAACCTAATTATAAGAATCCTTCCAAACAGCATTATTTGAAATAACCTGTGTCTGAATCTCAACCTTAATTATAAGAATCCTTCCAAACAGCATTATTTGAGAATAACCTGTGTCTGAATCTCAACCTTAATTATAAGAATCCTTCCAAACAGCATTATTTGAGAATAACCTGTGTCTGAATCTCAACCTCTTCAAACAGCATTAATAACCTAATCTCAACCTTAATTATAAGAATCCTTCCAAACAGCATTATTTGAGAATAACCTGTGTCTGAATCTCAACCTTAATTATAAGAATCCTTCCAAACAGCATTATTTGAGAATAACCTGTGTCTGAATCTCAACCTTAATTATAAGAATCCTTCCAAACAGCATTATTTGAGAATAACCTGTGTCTGAATCTCAACCTTAATTATAAGAATCCTTCCAAACAACCACACATTTGGAAAACAGTCGATTTACCACTAAGACATTCCCCTGTGTATTATTGGCTAGCATTGTGAAACAGGGTCGTATGGAGCTGTTGGTATGAGTAGGGCTCCTGTCGTCGTGATGCTGGAGTCGTGTTTTACACTGTCCATGTTGTAGCCCCTTGCTGTGCTGTAGAAGCCATTAGTGGGGCATGGCTGGTGGCAGGGGCCAGTTGCCCAGGGGCCTCGCAGTGGCCTGGGTGGGAGAGGGGGATGGCTGAGGGTATCCACCGGTGGAGTAAGGCAGGTTCTGCTGGCGGCTCTGGAGCAATAACTGTAGTTTAAGATAAATGTAGTCTTGTACAACATAACCAAACATATCAAATAGGAAAAGAACATGGCTGTTGTGCAGTTTTACACAGCATTATAATTGTGCTCACCTGAGGGCGTGGTGGCATGTTAGGGTAGCCAGGGTTTGGATACCCAGCAGATTCCCAACCGTTGTCTTTCTGGTGCCTTTTCAGTTTCATCCTGCGATTCTGGAACCAAGTTTTTACCTACAAGACATGCATATAATTAGTCAACATCTGAAGTAAATACCAGCTAAATGTATGATTTGACACAATGGTGAAGAGTGGGTTACGCTCATAACAGTAGGCTAATCAATCAACTCACCTGTTTGTAAGTTAGCCCCGTCAGTCCAGCCAGGGCCTTCATCTCAGCAGGGGATAGGTACCTCTGCATGTTAAACCGATGGGTCAGGGCATCCATCTGGCCTGTTGAAAAAGCAGTCCGAGCTTTTTGTTTGGGGGTGTCCTTGTCCTCTTTCTCCGGTGGGGCGTTGTCCTCACTCCCCAGAATTTGTACGCTTGTGTTCTCTGGATAGGAGCTGGAGACAAGCTCACTACCATTTGGCCTTCCACTTTCCATCTCCTCTTCCAACTCCCTTTTCACCCAGGTGGCAGGGTTGGTTTGAGGATAGATTTTATCCGAAGTCCAAGAATCTGCGCGAGAAAATAGGAGAAAGTTATTTACACTTGTCGGTACATAAAAGTCTGCATTTTGGCTTGGTTGGATTTGAACAGTTCCACAGGGTGGCGCCATTGTCCATGCAGTCTGACTAAAGGTTAAGAGGGGACACTTTTGGCGGTTCACAAGCACAAACATGTAGTTAGCAAGATGGCGTCAGATACTCACACATGGACTTTGTTTGAGAGGGAGATCGCAACTTTCGCCAGAGACCCAGCAAATGCAAGTACAATAACTACCACTATGTCGACCTAACAGTCTGCTTCATAGACAATTCAAAATCAAATGTATATAGCCCTTCTTACATCAGCTGATATCTCAAAGTGCTGTACAGAAACCCAGCCTAAAACCCCAAACAACAAGCAATGCAGGTGTAGAAGCACGAACTACCTAGAGTACTGTAGGCCGTATATACACGGTAAGAGACCTGCTCTTAACCATATTGCACAAAACAACTAAATGTAATGTCAACTAGCTTGGCTAGCTAACGTTATTTACCTGGTGATCTGTGCAACACTGGATCTCTTTGAGTGTAGTTACCTGGCTGCTCGATCTCCTTCGGTGGTTGATCAAACGGAGTCCGGTTGTGGGGAATGAAAATGCCTCCACTTGGAGTATGGCTCTGAGGGTCGCCGAGATACATGGCAGGACCTGGGTGGTGGGAATTGCCATTACCAATGTTGTGTTGGGGATTCCTGGGTGGGGATTGATGCGGCGCTTGCTGGTGGTAGCCGCCGCTGACCCCAGAGTTGGGAACGGCCTCTGCCCAGCCTGAGATGTTGGGATGATTATGCTCAGGCCCTGTTTGGTACATGAGACCATAGGAAAAAGCATGGTAGGATGGATTGTAGCTCACTGGTGACTTCCAATCTGCCATCGCTTCCACAGTTCCTCTTCTTTGCAAGCAAGAAATGTCCAAAAAGCCCCCCTAAAGTAAGGATGCTGTAGCCAACCTTCCGGAAGTTTGAACGCTTCTTGGTGTAGCTAGCTAGTATAAACTAACTACCGACTGCTGGAAAAAAATGAAGTTTATTGCTTTGAAGAATATTTATACTGTCCATCGAATCTGGGGGTCTTGTTTATAGGGCAAGGTGTGGGTCAGGTCTCAGCCAATCATCAAGTCTTCCATTCAGGTATCGGTATTGAGGCCCCGCCCCTTGAAAGGTCTGTTCAGGAGAAATTACATTTTTGTAATTTAATCACTGCCCTGAACTTTTAATGTATTTCTTGAACTAGTAATTCTAAGAAGCAAAATAAGGAGCAAAAAACAACATTTTTTTTATCAGAAAAACTATTTGATGGTTGATTTATTTTGGTGCAATTTATTAGTCATTATCCAACATATATATCAGATATCCATTAAATCCTCACTATTTTATATTTTAAAACATATGAGTTTAAAAGTTTCATTAATTGGAAGTAACACAATGAGTGGACACTTAATGGTCACAGTATTTTGTAATATTTGCAACTGTTCGTGTATCCCATATTTTATCCTGTCTCAACCTTTGATTAATGTGTTGAAGTTTAATGAATGCCATATACCACACACCGCCGGACCATATTTCTTCATTGTAGTACAGTAAATAACTTTTTATAGGTATCATAGGACAATTCAGGCCACTTGGAGACAGATGTCTACAATGGCTAGACATGTAAATGCAGTGCATAGTCAGCACCTGTTAGCAATGCTTTCACATACTGGACCAAACTGGCCCAAGAATTAAATCAAATTAAATGTTATTTGTCACATACACATGGTTAGCAGATGTTAATGCGAGTGTAGCGAAATGCTTGTGCTTCTAGTTCCGACAGTGCAGTAATAACCAACAAGTAATCTAACTAACAATTCCAAAACTACTGTCTTATACACAGTGTAAGGGGATAAAGAATATGTACATAAGGATACATGAATGAGTGATGGTACAGGGCAGCATAGGCAAGATACAGTAGGTGGTATCGAGTACAGTATATACATATGAGATGAGTATATAAACAAAGTGGCATAGTTAAAGTGGCTAGTGATACATGTATTACATAAGGATGCAGTCGATGATATAGAGTACAGTATATACGTATGCATATGAGATGAATAATGTAGGGTAAGTAACATTATATAAGGTAGCATTGTTTAAAGTGGCTAGTGATATATTTACATAATTTCCCATCAGTTCCCATTATTAAAGTGGCTGGAGTTGAGTCAGTGTCAGTGTCAGTGTGTTGGCAGCAGCCACTCAATGTTAGTGGTGGCTGTTTAACAGTCTGATGGCCTTGAGATAGAAGCTGTTTTCCAGTCTCTCGGTCCCAGCTTTGATGCACCTGTACTGACCTCGCCTTCTGGATGATAGCGGGGTGAACAGGCAGTGGCTCGGGTGGTTGATGTCCTTGATGATCTTTATGGCCTTCCTGTAACATCAGGTGGTGTAGGTGTCCTGGAGGGCAGGTAGTTTGCCCCCGGTGATGCGTTGTGCAGACCTCACTACCCTCTGGAGAGCCTTACGGTTGAGGGCGGAGCAGTTGCCGTACCAGGCGGTGATACAGCCCGCCAGGATGCTCTCGATTGTGCATCTGTAGAAGTTTGTGAGTGCTTTTGGTGACAAGCCGAATTTCTTCAGCCTCCTGAGGTTGAAGAGGCGCTGCTGCGCCTTCTTCACGATGCTGTCTGTGTGAGTGGACCAATTCAGTTTGTCTGTGATGTGTATGCCGAGGAACTTAAACTTGCTAC
>NC_056444.1:9913350-9925562 GCF_018296145.1 Oncorhynchus tshawytscha
AGAGAACAGACAGGGAAAAGACAGGGAAGAGACATGGAACAGACAGGGAAGTGACAGGGAAGAGACAGAGAACGTCTTGGCTGGTTGTAAGTTGAGTCTAAGACATCAGCGATCCACAGATCAAATCAAATCATATTGTATTTCTCATATCCGCCAAATACAACAGGTGTAGACTTTACGGTGAAAATGCTTACTTCTGCCAAGCCATTTCCTAACAATGTAGAGTCAAAAAATAAGAAAATGTGCAATAGCAAAACAATACATAACAATAATGAGGCTGTATACAAGGAGTACCAGTCCTGAGTCAATGTGCATGACATTCCCTTCCTAAGGCTGATTCAACAGAGCCTGTATTGTAGTATTAATATAGTATCATACATATACAGTACATTTCCCTTTGGTCAAATAAAATTACAGAATGGCTTTGGGTATTGCATAAATAACACAGAGAATCCTCACATTTATTGATTCTCCCAGTTGCCAAAATAGGGCACACATATAGTATGATACAACCTTAAATGCTGCTAAGGCACTTTTGATTGAATCCGACCCAAAGGAAATGAAATATGCTTGTGTAAGCCACACAGCCAAGACCCGGACAGCAGCTCATTGCACCGTGTATTTCTGGGTGCACAATAACATAAAAAGGACATTCATCCAACAACAGACAAATATAACTAAAACAATATCCGTCAAGTTAGAATATTCATTACCGTAAGTCACTTTGTCTTTCTGTTCTTGTTATCTTCACACAATCAAGTCCAGCTCCTTCGTTTAATCATTAAAACAACAAAATACTGATAGAGAATATATGTTCAGGGCATGTACACAGTGTCAGGTAATGACCTCTAACTGGCTAATGACCTCTAACTGGCTAATGACCTCTAACTGGCTAATGACCTCTAACTGGCTAATGACCTCTAACTGGCTAATGACCTCTAACTGGCTAATGACCTCTAACTGGGTAATGACCTCTAACTGGCTAATGACCTCTAACTGGCTAATGACCTCTAACTGGCTAATGACCTCTAACTGGCTAATGACCTCTAACTGGCTAATGACCTCTAACTGGCTAATGACCTCTAACTGGCTAATGACCTCTAACTGGCTAATGTCCTCTAACTGACTAATGTCCTCTAACTAGCTAATGTCCTCTAACTGTCTAATGTCCTCTAACTGGCTAATGACCTCCTAGCTGGCTAATGTCCTCTAACTGGCAAATGTCCTCTAACTGGCTAATGTCCTCTAACTGGCTAATGTCCTCTAACTGGCTAATGTCCTCTAACTGACTAATGTCCTCTAACTGACTAATGTTTTCTAACTGACTAATGTCCTCTAACTGACTAATGTTTTCTAACTGGCTAATGACCTCTAACTGGCTAATGACCTCTAACTGGCTAATGACCTCTAACTGGCTAATGACCTCTAACTGGCTAATGTCCTCTAACTGGCTAATGACCTCTAACTGGCTAATGTCCTCTAACTGACTAATGTCCTCTAACTGACTAATGTTTTCTAACTGACTAATGTCCTCTAACTGACTAATGATTGTGTTGTTTTTCCAAATGTCACTTGTTTTAGTCTTTTTTGTCAGCCTTTCAACTTCAGTCAATGTAGCTCCGAGACAGTTTGCGGGGGAAAAACATAAAGCACAGCACCTTGAAATTACGGGCTAACAATTAATAATTGAACACTCCGAAAAATTATTATTAATGCAATGTGATTATTAATGCAAATATTTCCTTTTTTGCACACTGTTTTTCTTGTTTTGCATGCACACCCTTGTGAATAATGTTATTTTATGGCTGATATCAACATTTTTAGAAGGCCTTCCAGTAGTTCATCAGCTTACATGGTAAGAAAACCTATAGCGGATTGAGCTAAGCAGCTAAATATGTAATATAAACAACTGTTAAAAGAATCAAGTTTCTGCAAACCCGGGACAAAAGCCAGTGTTACAGAAATGTGGGATGCTGTTTTTACTTCAGCTAGTTTTGTTTGTTCTGCGTTGGAGTGTAATAGCCATCTGTTCATTGTGCCCTCTTGGTATTTGACACATTTTTACAGTAAAACAACCACCAAGGTCAGGTTTCACTATAATGACTGCCAATGGTCCTCTGGTAGTCTTCGGGTTGTAGGAATTCCTCTATTGGAAGGCAGTTGTTCAGCTGTTATTACTTTTCAATTCCATGTATGAAATGCTATCACCTTCTGCTAATGATACGTATCGAGAACAAAATTACGTGTTTTACTGTGTTTACATATTTTGTGAAAGGATCTAGTTTTTCCTAAAGTAACATTTCCCAACATGTTTATACTGCATTTTAAACCTGAGGGAAAAATATATCCACAATAGCAAATCTCATTTAATCTCAGATTCGCTGTGTACTTTAATCTGGGACTTTGTGTGATTCTCTTTTGGAGAAGACAAGGATGCAGAATGACCACAGGACACAGTTATGTAGGGCTGGTTCTCTTCCCATTACATCTCACTAGATTCAGCATGCCTGATACATTCTGTCACCCTTCTGTGCAAATCCTCACGATATCTGCTGTGTACACACTCTCGGCATGCTGGGAAATTAACTTGTTTTGTCATCCCGTCCTCCTCAGCCCTTCCAGGGGGACAGAGTGGACACTGGGGAGGGACCCTAAAATCTGAACTAGGGTGATGTCCGTCAAGAGTGGTGCTCGGTAGAGACGATGGATGGGGGCGGGGTCAGCGTGGTATCAGGAACAAAACAAAAGGGCTCCATTCAATCTGCTTTGCAGAAGTTCAGCTTTACAGAGTGACTGAAATTTAAAGGCAATTTTCCTGCTTTTAGCGAACACTGCATTCACGGTAAACACTGCATTCACGGTAAACACTGCATTTACGGTAAACACTGCATTCACGGTAAACACTGCATTCACGGTAAACACTGCATTCACGGTAAACACTGCATTCACGGTAAACGCTGCATTCACGGTAAACGCTGCATTCACGGTAAACACTGCATTCACGGTAAACACTGCATTCACGGTAAACACTGCATTCACGGTAAACGCTGCATTCACGGTAAACGCTGCATTCACGGTAAACGCTGCATTCACGGTAAACACTGCATTCACGGTAAACGCTGCATTCACGGTAAACTGCATTCACGGTAAACGCTGCATTCACGGTAAACGCTGCATTCACGGTAAACGCTGCATTCACGGTAAACGCTGCATTCACGGTAAATGCTGCATTCACGGTAAACACTGCATTCACGGTAAACGCTGCATTCACGGTAAACACTGCATTCACGGTAAACACTGCATTCACGGTAAACACTGCATTCACGGTAAACACTGCATTCACGGTAAACACTGCATTCACGGTAAACACTGCATTCACGGTAAACACTGCATTCACGGTAAACACTGCATTCACGGTAAACACTGCATTCACGGTAAACACTGCATTCACGGTAAACACTGCATTCACGGTAAACACTGCATTCACGGTAACCGCTGCATTCACGTGCTGCATTCACGGTAAACACTGCATTCACGGTAAACACTGCATTCACGGTAAACGCTGCATTCACGGTAAACGCTGCATTCACGGTAAACACTGCATTCACGGTAAACACTGCATTCACGGTAAACACTGCATTCACGGTAAACACTGCATTCACGGTAAACACTGCATTCACGGTAAACACTGCATTCACGGTAAACACTGCATTCACGGTAAACACTGCATTCACGGTAAACGCTGCATTCACGGTAAACACTGCATTCACGGTAAACACTGCATTCACGGTAAACGCTGCTTATGCTAAATCGAAAGTTACCTTGACATTTCTATTGCAGTATCTGTAACGCTTCAGCTGCCCAGACGGAATAGAATGCTGAATGTCTGTTTGTTTTGGAGGCGTCTGTATTGTGTTTGGGGTGGGGGGTGGGGGGGGTCTTTTCGGATGTCAGGGCAGTGTTCTGCCTGGTTGATCATCCTGCGACCAAGCATATGTCACCAGTCTAGCAGCGAACTGCTTTCTCTGCTAGGGACCACGTCGTTACTGCCATCTGTGACAGTACCCATGAGGGTCCTGCATGGTGCTTCGGATCAGCCAGTTTAGGGTCGGGGGTGGGGGTGGGGTTGGTGGGAGGACCACCACTGAGAGGGAGGGAGAGAGGGAGAGGGTGTGTGTGTGTGGGTGTCCATAACAGTGGGAAGGGAGAGAGCCAGAGATGGGAGCTAAGAGTCACCCTTCAACCCCTCCTCCTCCTCCCTGGGTCAGAGCAGCCCCTCAAACCCTAGGAAGAAAGGAAGTCTGGGGTGAACTCAAAACTCCAAGACACCAGTATGGGAAAGATTAGGGTATGGGGATGGCGAGACATCCACATCCAGCATGCAGACAGAGGAAATGCTGGAATAGGAACAGGAAGACCAAATGGTCTATCAAACACACCCCTCGCTGACCTCCCATGAGTCGGGCTGGCCACGATGGAAGATCCAGGCCCTTTCTTCTTCTAATGATTTCCTCAGTAATCAGCACAGCGGAAGCGCTGGAGTCCAGGGTGATTATCTATAAAGGATTCTTTAATCGCTCGGTTCTCATGGTTTGAAAAAGAACGACAGAGAGAGAAAGAGAGAGAGAAGAGGGGGAAAAAGAAGAGGGAACAAGGCTGATAAAAGGGGGAGGGGGAGCAGCTAGTCTGAGAGGACTGGGCTACCCACTGCAAGGTGTCTGAAGTAACGGACATCATTTGTAACTCTCAGGGTAAAGTCAAGGTTTAGATCATGTGTCTGTTGATACGGGACATAAAAAACAAGTCTACGCTTAACATGTTTATCTGATCCATCCAATGACCACCTTGACCAAAGTCACCCACACGAGACTGATGACGTACTGTTACTCTGTTTGAGCTGTGCAGATTGTACTTTTACATCCATACCTTATACTGTCTGTCCTCACAAAACGTAAACAAAGCACCTTTTTTGTTGGATAATTTGTCAGATAGAACAAATCCTATGTTTATAACGAAAGTTCTCCTTTAATGAAGCACTAATCAACCCAGACAACAAGAAGGAAGTGATGTCATGACTGATGCTGAGGTCACACCATTAACCAAACCACAGGAATGAGTGGCCCGGTGAGTCAGACAATTCCCATAGGTTGTTTGTAACCCAGCACATGAGAGCAGCACTGATACAGGTCACATTATACAGCATGACAGCTGTATCGAGCAAGCATTGTGACACCCTGAAATTATGATCTCGCAATAATAATAGTCTGTAATAATGACACATCTGGTAGTAAAGGCACTAGAAAAATGAGTGGGCTGACAAGATGGTCAGAGTGGACACTGACGGTGAAGGTGATGGTGGAGTATCCGTAACATCTGAGTGCATAACTATGGGGAGGGGAGGAGAGAGGGAGGGAGGGAGAGGGGAGGGAAAGCGTAGCTAGGAAGAGACTGGAGAGCACACCTGACACCTTCCAAAGCTGGCTTAGTGATGTTTGGTGGTGAAATTAAAGGGTTGCTGTGAAACAATATCAATGTCAGGCGTTCTCGTGGTTTTCTTTTCAGGAGCTGAATTCCTGTTTGAATGATACTCGGTGTCTGATTCCCTGAGCCTAATGTGCCCAAGCCGTTTAATGCGGCATTCGGTTTCGTCGTCAACAATGACAATGTACGCTGGTATTCCTGGAGCATAATAACATACAGGAGCACCTAAAGCCTGTTTGACAGTCCCAGAATATTGTTTTCATTTTAGAATTTCCCGCCTTGTACTCTGTCCTTCAAACTGGCGTGTAGAATAAGCCCTGTCCCCAGTTTTAGTCTTGATTGGTGGTGATGTGACATATATTAACTCCTGAAAAGGTCCCTGAGACGTGAACACATCTCCAAACAGATGTGTACCGGTATGTCCACTTATCAGCACTACAATAGCAGCCCACCTGCGACATTGTCTTCAAGGCTACAGATACCTTTTTTTTTCTCACAAATGACTGTGCTTTCTTCACATCGTATCATCTTGTAAGTACTGGCTGTCATAGTTTAAGCGCCGCCCGTCTCTCTCTGTGGAGCACATAGGAATACATATGGTTTTAAAGATACTGAGCTTCTTCTATTCCTCTATCTACCTGGTGCTAGGTCTGGAGGCTAGACATGTGCGAGTCACTGAAGACATTACTCTCCCTCCAGCACACACCTCCCTCCCTTGACCTCCACCTCTTCCCCATCTTTCCCTTCTCAACCATTACCCAAAGTATTTAGCTAACAATGCCACAATTGCTTATACAGACATGTCACATTTAATCATCCGAATGTCAGACTTTTGAATTGAATATTGTTCAGTGCAACAGAACAGCCCTGTGGCTGAAGGGCGAGCAGGTGATATGAGTAGCACGACTAAAGTAATGAATATTGTAATTAGACAACCCACATTTTCAGAAAAGCTTAAACGTTTAGAGAAAGAGTAGCAGTATCACTTTACCCCAGCTAAAGGTTCCCAGGTTATTTCTTTTGAACTTCTGATGGGTATTAGAAGGTAAAAGAAACAGTCTGGGGTTTTCACTCCCAGGATGCTCCTCTTCTCTCTGCACCTTGAAGAGGAGTGAGAAGGAAAGAGAAAGAGAAGAGAGAGAGAGAGAAGAAAGAGAAAGAGAGAAGAGAGAGAGATAGAGAGAGAAAGAAAGAAAGAAAGAGAGAGAGAGATATATATAGAGAGATATATAGAGAGAAAGAAAGAGAAGAGAAGAGAGAGCGAGAGAAAGAAAGAAAGAAAGAAAGAAAGATGTAGAGAGAGTTGTTGTTGTTGAAAGAAAGAAAGAAAGTTGTTGTTAGAAATAAATGAAAGAGAGATATAGAAAGATAGAAAGAGAGAGAGAGAGAGAGAGTTGAGAGAAAGAAAGAAAGAAAGAAAGAAAGAAAGAAAGAAAGAAAGAAAGAGAGAGATAGAGAGAGAGAGAAAGAAAGAAAGAAAGAAAGAAAGAAAGAAAGAAAGAAAGAAAGAAAGAGAGAGAGAGATAGAGAGAGAGAGAAAGAAAGAAAGAAAGAAAGAAAGAAAGAAAGAAAGAAAGATAGATAGAGAAAGAAAGAAAGAGAGAGAGAGAGAAAGAAAGTTGTTGTTGTTGTTGTTGTTGTTGTTAGAGAGAGATAGAGAGAAAGAAAGTTGTTGTTGTTGTTGCTGTTGTTATATATATATATATATATAAGAAAGTTGCTGTTGTTGTTGAAAGAAAGAAAGAAAGAGAGAGAGAGAGAGATAGATATGTTGAGAGAAAGAAAGAAAGAAAGAAAGAGAGAGAGAGAGAGAGTTGAAAGAAAGAGAGAAAGAAAAATAAAGAAAGAAAGAAAGAAAGAGAGAGAGAAGAGAGAGAGAGAGAGAAATAAATATATAAAGAAAGAAAGAAATAGAGAGAGTTGCTGTTGTTATATATAAAGATATATTATATATATATTGTTGCTGTTGTTGTTGTTGTTGTTGTTGTTATATATATATGTTGTTGTTGTTGTTGTTGTTGTTATATATATATATGTTGTTGTTGTTGTTGCTGTTGTTGTTGTTGTTGTTGTTGTTGTTAGAGAAGAGAGAGAGAGAGATAATAGAGAAAGATATATATATAAAGAAAGAAAGAAAGAAAGAAAGAGAGAGAGAGAGAAGAGAGAGAAAGATAGAGAGAGAGATAAAGAAAGAAAGAAAGAAAGTTGTTGTTGAGAGAGAAAGAGAAAGAAAGAAAGAGAAGAAAGAAAGAAAGAGAGAAAGAAAGAAAGAAAGAAATGAGAGAGAGAGAGAAAGAAAGAGAGATAGAAAGAAAGAAAGAAAGAAAGAAAGAGAGAGAGAGAGAGAGAGAGAGATAGAAAGAAAGAAAGAAAGAAAGAAAGAGAGAGAGAGATAGAGAGAGAAAGAAAGAAAGAAAGAAAGAAAGAAAGAAAGAAGAAGAAAGAAAGAAAGAAAGAAAGAAAGAAAGAAAGAAAGAAAGAAAGAAAGAAAGAAAGAGAGAGAGAGAGAGAGAAAGTTGTTGTTGTTGTTGTTGTATATAAAAGAAAGTTGTTGTTGTTGTTGTTGTTGTTGAGATATATAGATATATAGAGAGAAAGAAAGAAAGAAAGAAAGAAAGAAATGAGAGATATATATATATATATATATGTTGTAAAGAAATATAGAAAGAAAGATATAAAGAAAGAGAGAGAGTTATATATATATATAGAGATTGCTAAATAAAGAAAGAAAGAAAGTTGTTAGATGTTGTTGTTGTTGTTGTTGTTGTAAAGAAAGAAATTGTTATATATATATATATATATATATATATGTTGTTGTTATTGTTGTTGTTGTTGTTATATATATTGAGAGAAATATATATATGTTGTTGAGTTGAGAAAGAAGATAGATATATAAATAAATATAGAAAGAGAGAGAGAGAAAGTTGTTGTTGTTGTTGTTGTAAAGAAAGAAAGAGCGAGATATATATATATATAGAATATGTTGAAAGAAAGAGTTGCTGTTGTTGTTGTTGAGAGATATAGATATATAGATAGAAAGTTGAGAGAGAGTTAAATATATATATAAGTTGTTATATATATAAAGAAAGTTGTTGCTAGAGATAGAGAGAGAGAGATAGATATATATATATATAAGAAATATATGTTGTTGTTGTTGTTGTTGTTATAAAGAAAGAAAGAAAGTTGTTGTTGTTGTATGTTGTTGCTGTTGTTGTTGTTGTTAAATGTTGTATGTAGAGAGAAATATATAAATAAAGAAAGTTGTTGCTGAAAGTTGCTGTTGCTGTTGTTATATATATATATATATATATATGAAAGAAAGAGAAGAAAGAAAGAAAGAAAGAAAGAAATATATAGAGAGAGTTGTTGTTGTTGTTGCTGTTGTATGTTGTTGTTATATATATATATATATATATATATATGCTGTTGTTGTTGTTGTTGTTGTTGTTGCTGTTGTTGTTGTATATATATATATATGTTGTTGTTGTTGTTGCTGTTGTTGTTATATATATATATATATATATATATATAAAGAAAGTTGTTGAAAGTTGTTGTTGAAATATATATATAGATTGTTGTAGAAAGTTGTTGTTGTTGAAAGTTGTTGAAAGTTGAAAGAAAGAGAGATATATATGAAAGAAAGAAAGAAAGTTGTTGTTGTTGAAAGAAAGATATATATATATATATATATATATGTTGTTGTTGTTGTTGCTGTTGTTAAATATATATATATATATGTTGTTGTTGTTGTTGTATGCTTAGAAAGAAAGAAATATAGATATATATATATATATGTTGTTGTTGTTAGAAAGAAAGAAAGAAAGAAAGATAGATATAGAGAGTTGAGAAAGAAAGTTGTTGTTGTTTGTTGTTGAAAGAAAGAAATATATGAAAGTTGTTGTTGTTGTTGTTGTTGTTATATATATATATATAGAAAGTTGTTGTTGTTGTTGTTGAAAGAAAGAGAGAAAGAAAGAAAGAGAAGAGAAGAGAGAGCGAGAGAAAGAAAGAAAGAAAGAAAGAAAGAAAGAGAGGAGAAGAGAAAGAGAGAGAGAGAAAGAAAGAAAGAAAGAAAGAAAGAAAGAAAGAGGGGAAAGAGAAAATAGAAGAGATAAGGAAGGAGAGAGAGAGAGAGAGAGAGAGAGAGAGAGAGAGAATCAAATCAAATAATTTTATAGGTCACATCCACATATTTAGCAGATGTTATTGCGGGTGTAGCAAAATGCTTGTGTTCCTAGCTCCAACAGTGCAGTAATATCTAACTAAATGCTTGTGTTCCTAGCTCCAACAGTGCAGTAGTATCTAACTAAATGCGTGTGTTCCTAGCTCCAACAGTGTGGTAGTATCTAACTAAATGCTTGTGTTCCTAGCTCCAACAGTGTGGTAGTATCTAACTAAATGCTTGTGTTCCTAGCTCCAACAGTGCAGTAGTATCTAACTAAATGCTTGTGTTCCTAGCTCCAACAGTGTGGTAGTATCTAACTAAATGCTTCTGTTCCTAGCTCCAACAGTGTGGTAGTATCTAACTAAATGCTTGTGTTCCTAGCTCCAACAGTGTGGTAGTATCTAACTAAATGCTTCTGTTCCTAGCTCCAACAGTGTGGTAGTATCTAACTAAATGCTTCTGTTCCTAGCTCCAACAGTGTGGTAGTATCTAACTAAATGCTTCTGTTCCTAGCTCCAACAGTGTGGTAGTATCTAACTAAATGCTTGTGTTCCTAGCTCCAACAGTGTGGTAGTATCTAACTAAATGCTTCTGTTCCTAGCTCCAACAGTGTGGTAGTATCTAACTAAATGCTGGTGTTCCTAGCTCCAACAGTGTGGTAGTATCTAACTAAATGCTTGTGTTCCTAGCTCCAACAGTGCAGTAGTATCTAATTAAATGCTTGTGTTCCTAGCTCCAACAGTGTGGTAGTATCTAACTAAATGCTTGTGTTCCTAGCTCCAACAGTGCAGTAATATCTAACTAAATGCTTGTGTTCCTAGCTCCAACAGTGCAGTAGTATCTAACTAAATGCTTGTGTTCCTAGCTCCAACAGTGTGGTAGTATCTAATAATGATTCACAAAAATACACACAAATCTAAAATGAAAAAGAATGGAATTAAGAAATATATAAATATCAGATATTAATATCAGCAGTCAGAGTGGCATTGACTAAAATACAGTAGAATAGAATACAGTATATACATGTGAGATGAGTAAAGCAGTATTTAAACATTATTTAAGCATTATTAAAGTGACTTGTGTTCCATTATTAAAGTGAAGAGTGATTCCAAGTCTATGTATATAGGGCAGCAGCCTCTAAGGTGTAGGGTTGCGTAACCGGTGGAAGCTGGCTAAGGATGGCTATTTAACAGAAACACAAAAGAAAGAGAGAGAGAGAGAGAGAGAGAGAGAAGGAAAAGGAAAGAGGAAGAGGAAAAGAAAGAGAAAGAGAGAGAGAGAGAGAGAGAGAGAAGAGAGAGAGAGAGAGAGAGAGAGAAAAAGAGAGAGAGAGAGAGAAGGAAAGAGGAAGAGGAAAAGAAAGAGAAAGAGAGAGAGAGAGAGAGAAGGAAAGAGGAAGAGGAAAAGAAAGAGAAAGAGAGAGAGAGAGAGAGAGAGAGAGAGAGAGAGAAGGAAAGAGGAAGAGGAAAAGAAAGAGAAAGAGAGAGAGAGAGAGAAGGAAAGAGGAAGAGGAAAAGAAAGAGAAAGAGAGAGAGAGAGAGAGAGAGAAGGAAAGAGGAAGAGGAAAAGAAAGAGAAAGAGAGAGAGAGAGAGAGAGAGAGAGAGAGAGAGAGAGAGAAGAGAGAGAAAGAGAGAGAGAGAGAGAGAAGGAAAGAGGAAGAGGAAAGAAAGAGAAAGAGAGAGAGAGAGAGAGAAGGAGAGAGGATAGGAAAGAAAGAGAAAGAGAAAAGAGATAGAGATATATATATATAGAGAGAAGGAAAGAGGAAGAGGAAAAGAAAGAGAAAGAGAGAGAGAGAGAGAGAAGGAAAGAGAAGAGGAAAAGAAAGAGAAAGAGAGAGAGAGAGAGAGAGAGAAGAAAGAGGAAGAGGAAAAGAAAGAGAAAGAGAGAGAGAGAGAGAGAGAGAGAGAAAGAAGGAAAGAGAAGAGAAAAGAAAGAGAAAGAGAGAGAGAGAGAGAGAGAGAGGAAAGAGGAAGAGGAAAAGAAAGAGAAAGAGAGAGAGAGAGAGAGAGAGAGAGAGAGAGAAGAGAGAGAGAGAGAGAGAGAGAGAAAGAAAGAGAGAGAGAGAGAAAGGAAAGAGGAAGAGGAAAAGAAAGAGAAAGAGAGAGAGAGAGAGAGAGAAGGAAAGAGAAGAGGAAGAAAGAGAAAGAGAGAGAGAGAAAGAGAGAGAGAGAGAGAAGGAAAGAGGAAGAGGAAAAGAAAGAGAAAGAGAAAGAGAGAAGAGAAAGAAAGAGAGAGAAAGAGAAAGAGAGAGAGAGAGAGAGAGAGGAAAGAGAAGGAAAGAGAAGAGAAAAGAAAGAGAAAGAGAGAAAGAGAAAGAGAAAGAGAGAAGGAAAGAAAGGAAGAGAGAGAGAAAGGAAGAGGAAGAGAGAGAGAGAGAGAGAGAGAGAGAAGGAAAGAGGAAGAGGAAAAGAAAGAGAAAGAGAGAGAGAGAGAGAGAGAGAGAAAGAGGGAAGAGAAAGAGAAAGAGAGAGAGAGAGAGAGAAGGAAAGAGGAAGAGGAAAAGAAAGAGAAAGAGAGAGAGAGAGAGAGAAGGAAAGAGGAAGAGGAAAAGAAAGAGAAAGA